>NC_069501.1:1107143603-1107263603 GCF_027579735.1 Bombina bombina
TTCACTGTTTACATGAGGCTGCTGTCGGCTCTTTAGGATAGGTGTCATAAAAATTCCTGACCGGAACATGTGAGAGGAGGTCTATTGGTAATGCTCTCTGGGTCAGATATCTGCGCAGAGTGCACAGCAAGTCCTGATGTGGTGTAGCTGGGGGCTGTAACCAGATTAATCTTGACACAAATGCTGTCGGCTCGTCTGCTATGTGAGAGAGGCGGGGTCACGTGACGTTGCGCGATGATGTCACCCCTGAATCGATTCTGATCTGCACTGCATCGATGCAGCATCGTTAACAGGCTGCATCGCGATGCATCGCAGAATTGATTATTTTAGGCACCCCTAGTACCTATGTAACACAGGGTATTTACATACTTTTCTACTTTAATATAAGGGGGAGAAACTGAGGTTTGTATATTGTTTCACATTTTTTGTTCATTTTGATAACTTGGTTTGTACATTCTCAGTGTTCTTTTTCTTTTTAGTTTATTATAAATATTGCTTTGATTATTACTAGGGTTGCACCGATACCGATACTAGTATCGGTACCGATACCAAGTACTTGCATGAGTACTTGTACTCGTGCAAATGCACCGATACTTAAACCGATACCTCCACTTACTACCCATATGCTATCTTGTGGTGTTTTTTAAAAAAAGCATGTTCCCATTTCATTTAAAGCTGAAGTGGAGACTAAACTAAAAATTGTTTACTACTGTTCTGCCAATACAAATTGCTGTTATTTGTATTATTGTAGGAGAGATTACTTTACATCGTTTAGACAAACCCCTGAAGTACTGGGCAGTTAATAAACTGAGATTTCCAGCTCTGGCTAAAATGGCCCAAACATAACTTTCTGCCCCATGCAGTAGTGTGGAAAGTAGAACCTCCTTACTGATAGCAAAAACAGACTTATAGCTGAACATGCAGAGATGCTTCTGTTCCTTAAAAAGAACTTGCCACTAACTTTTGAAAAATTATTCTAATTGCTAGATTGCCTTTTATACTGCTAGTTCTCATCTTGCACAATTATGTTCAAAACATACTGTACTCTGAGGAACATCTTAGCTTATATAATTGCAGGAAGAGTACTCATAGGAAAAATTAAGTTAATCCCAATGAACACTCATCCTGCAATTATAGGACTAGATTTAGATTACATTTGATTGGTAAGCTTTACCAATGCTCTGTTCACATTTCCAACTCCATAGACTTTAATGGAGTAGGACGTGTAATGAGAGCATTGGTAAAGCTTACCAGTCAAATGTAATCTAGCCCATAGTGTTGTTCACCATGATTAAACAGTATTCTGTTCTATTTTTTACTGTATGGCACTTTTGGTTGGTTGCAATTTTATATTTGTTATTTATTTTTGTTGTTAATATATTTTATTGTAATATTTTTATTTCTAAACATGTTCTGTGAACTTTGTGACAAATAAAACCTGTTTTATTATTTCATAATGCCTTTTGAGCTACAGTCCTTCATAATCATAAAGAAGGAATCTTAAATAATTAGTCTGTATTGTGCTTGGTAAACTGTCACATGACATAAAAAAAAAGTATCGGTAATTGGTATCGGCGAGTATTTGAAAACAAGTATCGGTACTTGTACTCGGTCTTAAAAAAATGGTATCGGTGCAACCCTAATTATTATGATTAAAATGGCATTAAACAACTTTTTTTTTTTTGTTCTTAGCAAAAGCTGTTCTTGCCCCAAACTCCCTAGAGGCCAAAGAGCAAATGATTTTAACTGCAAATGCTGTAAATCAAATAGCTGGTTTACACTAAAGTCAAAATTAAACATCATGATTCAGATAGAGAATGACATTTGAAACAACTTTCCAATTTACTTCCATTAACAAAATGTAAACAATCTTTTTATATTTACACGTTTTGAGTCACCAGCTCCTACTGAGCATGTGCAAGAATTCACAGAATATACATATATGCATTTGTGATTGGCTGATGGCTGTCACATGATACAGGGGGAGTGGAAACAGATAAAACTTTGAAATTTGTCAGAAAAAAAATCTACTACTCAATTGAAGTTTAGACTAAGTGCTATTTCATTGTCTTTGTATCATGCATTTGTTGATTGATTATGCAAATCTACTGTTTAAAGTGGTACATTAACATTATGAAAACCTAAGGGGTGTGGTACAAAGCTACATTTTTACGCAAAAACAAAGGGTATTTATTGGGTGGAAAGTGTACTGCAACTGCAAAGGTTGACACAGTTTCAAATAAACTATATCGTTAAATGACTAATTTCCAGGTTAAAATGTAGTAAAACTAAGGTAATAGGGTCTTGATACTTTCCTTGCTTTATTCTCAGACAGCATTGAAATACAAAGTCAAACTGTTACTCAGTATAACATAAACAGGTTTACTATTGAAATGTCCCCATAAAACGTAACATTTAAATTATATACAGGTGGCACTCGTTTTACAACGGTTCAATTTACACCGTTTCAGAATAACAACCTTTTTTTCCAGTCATGTGACTGCTATTGAAAAGCATTAAGAAGCAGTGCATTTATTAAAATAGCCAGTAGGTGGAGCTGTCCGCTTGTGTTGCAGCAAAGCCAAGCAAGCTGAAATTAATCAGTTTGACCAGACCTGAGCTATCGAGCAGATTTCAAAAGAACAAGATCGTCCTGTCTATAAATCAGTCCAGATTGGAATGCATAGAAAGAACTGTTTGCAGAAAAATGAAAGTGAAGTCTGTGTTGTGTGATTATTTTATTAGGTTTATAATGCTGTTTAGCAAATGTTTTTGTTCATTTAACTTAGTTTAATTATATATTCTGTGTTGTGTGGTTATTTTATTAGGTCTATAATGCTGTTTTGCATTTAAAGTCTTCATTTCAAAGCTTTAAAAATAATGTATTAGGTGTTACTTATGGCAATTTTGAGAGGAGCCTGGAACCTATCTCCTTCACTTCCCACTGACTTACATTATAAACTGGGTTTCAATTGACAACGGTTTTGATTTACAACCATTCCTTCTGGAACCTAACCCCGGCGTAAACTTAGGGCTACCTGTACTGTAAAAGTTCAGGTGGCCATCTGTGACACAGTAGGTGTTAACTATTGTAAGTAGATGTTATCCCCTTCAATGCCAAGCCATTTCACATCATTATACTGAAGTGGTTTAGTCATGCGTTTCACTGTTTTTTCCTGAGTCAGTCACACAAATCATGTCTTTCCTTAGCAGACAAGCATTTTTAGACAATAGCTTTAGTTTACAGTAACATCCAACAATTCCAAAATGCCATTTGTGTACTATGTACAGTGATGTTACTAAAGCCCACTGAATTCATTAATACAAAACATGAAACATTTGGGCAAATGCTCAGTTATTTTATAGTTTGAAAAGTTTAACTTTATCTGAGCATCCATTAAACATCTTTGTTTCCTTCTATGTGTATTCAATTGTTTTCACCATATCAATAAACTTTTCATTTAATATATAGCATTGCAGTCTTATTTCCTTCTTGTAAAAAAGTTTTCTATAAAGCTGAAGGTGCTATATGTTTGCTACTAATGCAGCTACTTATTTAGAATTGTATCCTTCATGCTTCTTACCTACACAACATGAAAGAATGTCTCCTAGATCCCAATGCTTGCTAATGCCCAGTACACTTAGCCAATGGTAGCTGCTTATGCTAATGTTTAAACATTTTTAAAGATACACTAAAGTCACATTCTTAAAGTGAATACCATATACCAGAAATACTAGCAAAGAAGTGCTTTTTAAAGCATTTGGCAATTATTTTGTTGGCAGAATCAGCTTAGTGAAATACTCATTTTTGTAGTGTCAGCCGATGTTCTAAAAGATCCCAAAGTGTTTCATGCCCATTTGTATGATAAATGCACTTCCACCTCTTGGGGGGGGGGGGGGGCACATTTACATAGGTATCTCACAGCAAAAGCAGAAAATAAAAAACAGTGAGTATTATGTAAGGATTACATTTGGCCTTTAAAGGGACAGTCTACACCAAAATTGTTATTGTTTAAAGAGATAAAGCCTTTACTACCCATTCCCCACCGAAATAACATTGTGCTCTCTCCCGTGAAGTTGTCCATGCTACTGCACTAATTGGCTAAAATGCAAGTCTAAAGATAATAAATAGTCAGAGGGCTGTCAGAAGATGCTTAGATACAAGTTGATCACAGAGGCAAAAAACATAATTTATGTAAGAACTTACCTGATAAATTCATTTCTTTCATATTGGCAAGAGTCCATGAGCTAGTGACGTATGGGATATACAACCCTACCAGGAGGGGCAAAGTTTCCCAAACATCAAAAAGCCTATAAATACACCCCTCACCACACCCAGAATTCAGTTTAACGAATAGCCAAGTAGTGGGGTGATAAAGAAAGGAGTAAAAGCATCAACAAAGTAATTTGGAAATAATTGTGCTTTATACAAAAAACAACCACCATAAAAAAGGGTGGGTCTCATGGACTATTGCCAATATGAAAGAAATTAATTTATCAGGTAAGTTCTTACAAAAAATATGTTTTCTTTTATGTAATTGGCAAGAGTTCATGAGCTAGTGACGTATTGGATAGCAATACCCAAGATGTGGAACTCCACGGAAGAGTCACTAGAGAGGGAGGGATAAAAATAAAATCAGCCAATTTACACTGAAAAAAATAATCCACAACCCAAAATATAAGTTTATTCTCATAATGAAAAAAAAAACTTAAAACATCAGCAGAAGAATCAAACTGAAACAGCTGCCTGAAGAACTTTTTTTTTACCGAAAACTGCTTCTGAAAAAGCAAATACATCAAAACGGTAGAATTTAGTAAATGTATGCAAAGAAGACCATGAAGTGGAGACTGATCTAGTAGAATGAGCTGTAATTCTCTGAGGCGGGGCTTGACCCGACTCCAAATAAGCTTGAAGAATCAAAAGCTTTAACCATGAAGCCAAGGCAACAGCAGAAGCCTTCTGACGTTTCCGAGAACCAGAAAATATAACAAATAGACTAGAAGTCTTCCTGAAATCTTTAGTGCTTCAATATAATATTTCAAAGCTCTCACCACATCCAAAGAATGTAAGGATCTGTCCAAAGAATTCTTAGGATTAGGACACAAGGAAGGGACAACAATTTCTCTATTAATGTTGTTAGAATTCACAACCTTAGGTAGGAATTTAAATGAAGTCTGCAAAACCACTTTATCCTGATGAAAAATCAGAAAAGGAGATTCACAAGAAAGAGGAGATAATTCAGAAACTCTTCTAGCAGAAGAGATGGCCAAAAGGAACAACACTTTCCAAGAAAGTAATTTAATGTCCAAAGAATTCATAGGCTCAAAAGGATGAGCCTGTAAAGCCTTCAAAATCAAATTAAGACTCCAAGGAGGAGAGATTGATTTAATGACAGACTTGATAAGAACCAAAGCCTGAACAAAACAGTGAATATCAGGAAGTTTAGCAATCTTTCTGTGAAATAAAACAGAAAGAGCAGAGATTTGTCCCTTCAAGGAACTTGCAGACAAACCCTTATCTAAACCATCCTGAAGGAACTGTAAAGTTATAGGAATTCTAAAAGAATGTCAAGAGAATTTATGAGAAGAACACCATGAAATAAAAAAACATTTCCAAACTAGATAATAAATCTTTCTAGAAACAGATTTACGAGTTTGTAACATAGTATTAATCACTGAGTCCGAGAAACCTCTATGACTAAGCACTAGGCATTCTATTTCCATACCTTCAAATTTAATGATTTGAGATCCCGATGGAAAAACGGACCTTGAGACAGCAGGTCCGGTCTTAATGGAAGTGGCCAAGGTTGGCAGCTGGACATCCGAACAAGATCCGCATACCAAAACCTGTGAAGCCATGCTGGAGCCACCAGCAACACAAATGATTGTTCCATGATGATTTTGGAGATCACTCTTGGAAGAAGAACTAGAGGCGGGAAGATATAAGCAGGTTGATAACACCAAGGAAGTGTCAACGCATCCACTGCTTCCGCCTGAGGATCCCGGGACCTGGACCTGGACAGGTACCTGGGAAGTTTTTTGTTTAGATGAGAGGCCATCAGATCTATTTCTGGAAGACCCCACATCTGAACAATTTGAGAAAACACATCTGGATGGAGGGACCACTCCCAATTGTCTATACCTGGGATATGAACCGCAGAAATTAGACAGGAGCTGGATTCCGCCCAAGCAAGTATCCGAGATACTTCTTTCATAGCTTGGGGACTGCGAGTCCCACCCTGATGATTGACATATGCCACAGTTGTGATATTGTCTGTCTGAAAACAAATGAACGGTTCTCTCTTCAACAGAGGCCAAATCTGAAGAGCCCTGAAAATTGCACGGAGTTCCAAAATATTGATTGATAATCTCGCCTCTTGAGATTTCCAATCCCCTTGTGCTGTCAGAGATCACCAAAAAGCTCCCCAACCTGCAAGACTCGCATCTGTAGTGATCACAGTCGAGGTTGGCCGAACAAAAGAAGCCCCTTGAACTAAACGATGGTGATCTAACCACCAAGTCAGAGAGAGTCGAATATTGGGATTTAAGGATATTGTTATATCTTTGTATAATCCCTGCACCATTGGTTCAGCATACAAAGCTGGAGAGGTCTCATGTGAAAACGAGCAAAGGGGATTGCGTCTGATGCTGCAGTCATGAGACCTAAAACTTCCATGCACATAGCTACTGAAGGGAATGACCGAGACTGAGACCGAGACTGAAGGTTCCGACAGGCTGCAACCAATTTTAAACATCTCGAGTCATGGACACTGAATCTATCTGGAGGCCTAAAAAAGTGACACTTGTCTGAGGAATCAAGAAACTCTTTTGTAAATTGATCCTCCAACACTAGTTATTATTATTATCATTATCATTTATTTGCATAGCGCCGCCAAATTCCGTAGCGCTGGGTACAATGATAGGGGTATACAATGACAAAGATTTGTGATACAATACAAAACATAACAAGACTAAACAAATCTAGCACAGGAGGAAGAGGGCCCTGCTCCGGAGAGCTCACAATCTATAGGTTTAGGGTGCAGAGACAGAAGGCTGGGGTAGCTTGTTACATCGGTTGTATTTGCAGCAGTGAGTCAGGCAGTTCATGTACATGTATTAGCTTCGTTCGGATTAAGGATGGAGGAGAGATGGTAAGCCTCTTTGAATAGGTGGGTTTTCAAGGATCGTCTGAAGCTATACAAGGTTGGAGACAGTCTGATGGAGCGGGGTAGAGAGTTCCAGAGGACAGGAGCAGCACGTGCGAAGTCTTGGAGGAGGGAGTGGGATGTAGAGATAACAGGTGTAGAGACGTAGGTCAGAGGTTGATCGAAGAGGATGGGATGGGGAGTATTTCACGATGAGAGAGGAAATATAGTTGGGAGTTAGACTGTTGAGTGCTTTATAGGTTAGGGCTAATACTTTAAATTGTATTCTGGAGTGTATGGGGAGCCAGTGTAGAGACTGGCAGAGCGGAGCAGCTGATGTAGATCGTCGACTTAGGTGGATGAGTCTAGCAGAAGAATTCATAATATATTGGACTGAGGAGAGGCAGTGTTTTGGAAGGCCAATTAAGAGTAGATTGCAATAATCAATGCGTGACAGGATGAGGGAATGAATAAGTATTTTTGTAGTTTTTTGAGTAAGGAAGGGACGAATTCTGGAAATGTTGCCTAGGTGTGAACGGCAGGATTTGGTAAGCATTTGTATATGTGGGTTGAATGTGAGTTCTGAGTCTAGTGTGACCCCAAGGCAATGGACCTGGGGTAAGGTGTTGAGAATAGAGTCTCCAACCATCAGAGAAATGTCAGGTGTCGGATGTCTTGAAAAGGGGGGGATAAGAAGCAGCTCAGTTTTGGACAGATTGAGTTGGAGGTAGTGTGAAGACATCCAAGAGAAAATTGCAGAGAGGCAGTCAGAAATCTGGTTGAGTAAAGAGGGAGAGATATCAGGAGAGGAAAGATAGATTTGGGTATCATCAGCAAATAAGTGGTACTGGAATCCAAAGGAGGCTATAAGTTTTCCAAGGCAGGATGTATAAAGAGAGAAAAGCAAGGGACCTAAGACAGAGCCTTGTGGTACTCCAACTGAGAGAGGCATAGGATCACAAGATATGTTGTTAAAGGAAACTGAAAACGAGCGGTTTGAAAGATATGATGCAAACCAGGAGAAGGCTGTGTCTCGGATGCCAAATGAATGTAGTATTTTTAGGAGGAGAGGATGGTCAACTGTATTAAAAGCTGCGGACAGGTCAAGAAGAATTAGTAAAGAGTAATGGTCTTTTGCTTTAGCAGATAACAGGTCATTTGTTACTTTAGCAAGAGCAGTTTCTGTTGAGTATTTAGTGCGGAAGCCAGATTGTAGTGGATCAAGTAAGGAGTTAGTTGTGAGAAATTGAGTTAGCCGATTATAGACTAGTCGTTCCAATAATTTTGAAGCAAAGGGAAGTAAGGAGACCGGTAGTTAGAAGGCGTGGAGGGGTCAAGCGAGGGCTTTTTTAGGATTGGTATGATTGACGCATGTTTGAAAGTGTCAGGAAATGTGCCAGCAGTGAGAGATTGGTTAAAGAGATGAGTTAGGGTAGGGGTTAGTGAAGCAGAGAGAGAGGGAATAAGTCGTGAAAGAATAGGGTCAAGTGGGCAGGTTGTGAGATGAGCCGAGGATAGGAGTGCAGAGACTTCTTCCTCTGTAACAGGAGGGAAATAGCATAGATATTTGTTAATAGAAGGGGTGGGTAGGATCGCTGGGTTTGCGGGGTGCGAGGTGAAGATCTCTTTTCTAATGGTGTCAATTTTATTTTTGAAGTGATCAGCAATAATTTGAGCAGTGAGGTTGGTAGTGGGCGGGGGGCAGGTGGACATAGAAGGGAGTTAAAGTTTGAGAACAGTTTTCTGGGGTTGGATGCGTGAGATGACACAAGGGAGGAGAAACAGACTTGTTTTGCCAGGCTGAGCGCAGAGTTGTAGGACTTAAGGGTGAATTTATAATGTTGGAAATCAGCAAAGGTGCGTGATTTCCTCCACTTGATTTGTGTGAGATTCTGCAGAACGTAAAGACTGAGCTAGTACCAAGATATTGTCCAAATAAGGAAACACCGCAATACCCCGCTCTCTGGTTACAGAGAGTAGGGCACGAGAACCTTTGAAAAGATTCTTGGAGATGTCGATAGGCCAAAAGGAAGAGCACCAAACTGGTAATGCTTGTCTAGAAAAGAGAATCTCAGAAACTGATAATAATCTGGATGAATCGGAATATGAAGGTATGCATCCTGCAAGTCTATTGTGGACATATAATGTCCTTGCTGAACAAAAGGCAGAATAGTCCTTATAGTCACCATCTTGAAAGTTGGTACTCTTACATAACGATTCAAAATTTTCAGATCCAGAACTGGTCTGAATGAATTTTCCTTCTTTGGGACAATGAATAGATTTGAATAAAACCCCAGACCCTGTTACTGAAACAGAACTGGCATGATTACCCCTGAAACACACTTCAGGAAAGCCTGGGCTTTTACTGGATTTGCTGGTATGCGTGAGAGAAAAAATCTTCTCACTCTTAATCCTATTCGGTACCCCTGAGAGACAATACTCTGAATCCATTGATTTTGGACAGAATTTATCCAAACATCCTTGAAAAATCTTAATCTGCACCCTACCAGCTGAGCTGGAATGAGGGCCGCACCTTCATGCGGACTTAGGGGCTGGCTTGGTTTCTTAAATGGCTTGGATTTATTCCAATTTGAGGAAGGTGTCCAATTGGAAACAGATTCCTTGGGGGAAGGATTAGGTTTTTGTTCCTTATTTTGTCGAAAGGAACAAAAACGGTTAGAAGCTTTAGATTTACCCTTAAGTCTTTTATCCTGAGGCAAAAAAACTCCCTTCCCCTCAGTGACAGTTGAAATAATCGAATCCAACTGAGAACCAAATAACTTATTACCTTGGAAAGAAAGAGACAGCAATCTGGGCTTAGAAGTCATATCAGCATTCCAAGATTTAAGCCACAAAGCTTTTCTAGCTAAAATAGCTAAAGGCATAGATCTAACATCAATTTTGATGATATAAAAAATGGCATCACAAATAAAATGATTAGCATGTTGCAGTAAGCGAACAATGCTAGACAAATCAGAATCCAATTCTTGTTGCGCTAAATTTTCCAACCAAAAAGTTGATGCAGTTGCAACAACAGCCAAAGAAATTGCAGGCCTGAGAAGATGACCTGAATATAAATAGGCTTTCCTTAGATAAGATTCAAGTTTCCTATCTAAAGGATCTTTAAAAGAAGTACTATCTTCCATAGGAATAGTGGTACGTTTAGCAAGAGTTGAGATAGCCCCATCAACTTTGGGGATCTTTTCCCAAAATTCTATTGTAATTGCTGGTAATGGATACAATTTTTAAACCTTGAAGAAGGAATAAAAAAAGTACCAGGCCTATTCCATTCCTTAGAAATCATATCAGAAATAGCATCAGGAACTGGAAAAACCTCTGGAGTAACCACAGGAGGTTTAAAAACAGAATTTAAATGTTTACTAGTTTTAATATCAAGAGGACTAGTCTCCTCAATATCCAATGTAATCAACACTTCTATTAACAAAGAACGAATATACTCCATTTTAAATAAATAAGTAGATTTGTCAGTGTCAATATCTGAGGAAGGATCTTCTGAATCAGATAGATCCTCATCAGAGGAGGATAATTCAGTATGTTGTCGGTCATTTGAAATTTCATCAACCTTATGAGAAGTTTTAAAAGACCTTTTACGTTTATTATAAGGCAGGATAGCAGAAAAAGCCTTCTGAATAGAATCAGCAATAAATTCTATTAAATTCACAGGTATATATTGTACATTAGATGTTGAAGGAACAACAACAGGCAATGTATTATTACTGATGGACACATTATCTGCATGTAAAAGTTTATCATGACAACTATTACAAACCACAGCTAGAGATATAATCTCCACAAGTTTACAACAAATGCACTTAGCTTTGGTAGAACTGATATCAGGCAGCAGGGTTCCAACAGATACTTCTGAGACAAGATCAGATTGAGACTTCTTCCAAAATGTAAGAGAAAAAACAACCATATAAAGCAAAATTATCAATTTCCTTATATGGCAGTTTCAGGAATGGGAAAAAAATGCAAACATAGCCCTTTGACATAGAAAAAGGCAAGAGGCATATAGGAATGGGGATTTAAATAATGAAATTATTTGGCGCCACATTGTGACTGAAAATATTTTGGCACTAACAACATCCGGAAATGACACACTCGCGTCACTAACGACGCAACCTTGTGCAATGAACTCGGTGTCAACTAAGACGCCAAAAGTGACGAATTGCGTCATCGGACGTACCTTTGCGCAAAAAAAATTCCCGCGCCAAGAATGACGCAATAAACTTTGGCATTTTGCGCACCTGCGGGCCTAATTTTGCCCGAAAATTTTGAACAAAAAAAAAACCAGTCAATTTCAAGAAAAGACTAATCCCCAGGTAAGAAAAAAAATTCCTAAATCATTTTTTTTCCCCAAATATGAAACTGACAGTCTGCAAAAGGAAATTCATGAACCTGACTCATGGCAAATATAAGTACAATACATATATTTAGAACTTTATATTAATGCATAAAGTGCAAAAACCATAGCTGAGGTGTCTTAAGTAATAAAAGCATACTTACCAAAAGACACCTATCCACAGATAGCCAAACCAGTACTGAAACAGTTATCAGTAGAGGTAATGGTATATGAGAGTATATCGTCGATCTGAAAAGGGAGGTAGGAGATGAATCTCTACGACCGATAACAGAGAACCTATGAAATAGATCTCCCATGAGGAAAACCATTGCATTCAATAGGTGATACTCCCTTCACATCCCTCTGACATTCACTGTACTCTGAGAGGAACCGGGCTTCAAAATGCTGAGAAGCGCATATCAACGTAGAAATCTTAGCACAAACTTACTTTACCACCTCCATAGGAGGCAAAGTTTGTAAAACTGAATTGTGGGTGTGGTGAGGGATGTGTATTTATAGGCATTTTGAGGTTTGGGAAACTTTGCCTATCCTGGTAGGATTGTATATCCCATAAGTCACTAGCTCATAGACTCTTGCCAATTACACGAAAGAAAGTATATTAATATAACCGTGTTGGTTATGCAAAACTGGGGAAAGGGTAATAAAGAGATTATCTATCTTTTTAAATAATAAGAATTTTGGAGTAGACTGTCCCTTTAATATACCTTTATTTAACCCTATGAAAGTATACCTGTTTCTCTGAATATTTAGCAGGTCTGATTCCTTGCACTGCTATCTGAAGAGGAATTCTCGCTGCAGAAGATGTTTTTAGCCGATACAATGAACCCGATTGTTGTTTAATTCTTTGTCTTTGTTTCTTACGAATCCTCATTTCCTGCATGTCTCTGGCACACTGAAGGTCTGTTATCATTTGTGAAAAATCTTCAGGTTTGTGGATGTATATGTATATAAAGAGAGAGAGACAGAGAGAGAGAGAACATAAATCATAACAATGCTAACTAATGTTAACAATGCTGTAATTCTAAAGTACTACAATTAACTTGCCTCTTCCAGTATCAAAGAATCGAAAAAATACTCAAATAAAATAGCTACCAGAGCTATACATGTAACATGCATAAAACTAACTGCTGATACAGCCATATGAAATGTGCACACGTAATGCTCCAAAGATGTCACATGCCGTCATTAGCAGAATGTTAAACATGCATGTTAAAAGCCATCAAATGCTCATATATTACACAAAAGCCTATAATAGTATTTAAAATGTACTGCCTCATACAAGATTTTGATTTGTTGTAAAATCTTCTAAATAACTTGTAATTTTGCACTTGTATTACTGCCATGTGTATTTGGTAAACTGATATTCCTCTACATTGAGGTATTGTAAAAGTTGATATTTGTTAGTCTTTAAACAGTTTTGTTTTTTTAAAAATGTGCTGCTATGCAATTTATATGCCACTTTATTTAAACTGATATGAAACAATTTTTTTCTTTCATGATTCAGATAGAGCGTGCAATTTTAAGCAACTTTCTAATTTACTGTTATTCTTCATTCTCTTGCTGTCTTTATTTGAAAACCCAGGAATGTAAGCTTAGGAGCTGGCCCATTTTTGGTTCAGCACCTGGGTAGCGCTTGCTGATTGGTGACTAAATGTATCCACCAATCAGCAAGCGCTACCCAGGGTTCTGAACCAAAATGGGCCGGCATCTTAGCTTACTTTACTGTTTTTTTAAAATATAGATACCGAGAACGAAGAAAAATTGATAATAGGAGTAAATTAGAAAGTTGCTTAAAATTGCATGCTCTGAATCATGAGCGTTTATTTTTTACTTTAATGTCACTTTAACAAAACAAATTACTATTCATTCTTACCAGGTTCATCAATATTCTTTTCTGAAATATCTGATGTTAAATTATCTTCATTTTCTTTTCTAGAATCGTTGGCAACATCACATTCAGGCTTTGGCCCTTGACTTGTCTTATTGTAGGGCAGAGTGTCAGGATTCTTTTTAAATGGAGGGATAAAGGTGTTTGCAGCTTTTTTAGCTACAGGTATTTTATTTGATCTCTGGACGGAGCTGCTCATTTGATTTATAGCAACAGCTGAAACCTCTTCTGATTTCAGAGATGATGAGTGTTGGAAAATGTTTGCTTTAACATGCAACTTGTTTGGTGCAGAAAATGTGGAGGTACGAACATTAGGGCTTCGTTTAAACAGACTGACAAAGAAAAAGTAATAACAAATGCTATATGAGATAAGATAAATATATTATGTATTAATCAACAACAAAACATATACCCCTAAAAAACAACTAATTTTCTTCTTAAAAAGACATTAAACACATTGAGACTGTATGTTTGAGTATTTCATTATTAGTAACAACACTTTGCAAGAGATCTGCATTCTTTAATGTGTGCTCATGTCCTCCATTTAAACTCTGGTAATTGTGAGTCTTCCAATTCCTGCTATAAAACTGCTATATTCAACACACTCATTGGTTGTAAATGCAAGAGACTCTTTTATAACTGTCCCTTACGGGCCTCAGCAAAGGACAAAATCTAGGTTATAACATGGCAGCCCATTTTGCTTTATGGATACTAAAACTTTACTTATTTATAATTTTGAACAAAACATCTGCATATTCTGAGGCTAATCTTTGCCTTGAATAGATCATTCTACTTAACAGAAAATTATTAACAACAAATTATTTCCCAGGGATTAAAATGAATTGACAAATTTAAATGTTGAAGCCAAAAAGGGTTATGTATATACATTTAAATTGACATTCGACATAAATGAATTAAATATTTGAATAGAAACATTCTTGCAATATACATGTATTGGCAAAAAATTATTCTAGTAAATGTTATCACTGTTTAAGTGTTAAAATGTTTCTCTGCACAAGAGGCATAGCTAGATATACTCAGTGCACCAGCATTTTAAATAATGCAGCTGTTCAGAGCACCAGTGGGGCATGTATTATGTCAGTAATTAACAAATTGAGTCACTACCAGATGGTACCAGCAGCTTAGGCTCTCTGATTAAGTGTAGTGTTTAAATGCTGGTGCACGGTGCATACTTAAATACACTTTTGAAACAGTTATAGCTTTTATTAGAAGCATTTCTGCTAATACATGTACATTACAAAAACGCTTCTATTCAAAACTGAAATGCATCCATGTGGATTCCAAATTTGGCTGGAATGTCCCTTTAAGTAGAATAAGCTAATAACATTTAGGAGACTAAAGTAAAAATTTAGGAACTGTGAAACCAAATTTAAAAGAAAGCATTTTAAAATTTATTGTATGTGCAGAGGCCATTGTGCAAAATAAACCTACTTCACACTTTGAGGCATGTCCCTGTTTACCAATAAAGCTGTAGCAGTTGAATATTACAATAAACTGCTAGGTGAACTACATTCACATGTATACTAGTCACCATGCCATTGTTTTTCCTCCTGTTATCTTCAAATCCATTCTCTTGTTTTAACCCTCTAAAAGGTGCTGGTTAGTAAAGTTCTGCATCTACACAATGGGCACTGCCATCTTTTTTCTCTGTATTTATCCTTAACTTATTGTATGATGTAATGTGTTTACACCTTGAAAACTCAATAGCAATAAAAAAATTAAACATCACAATCTTTTCCCCCAAACAAAAAGCATGTTTAGCTGCGCTTTCACATGCATGTCTTATAGAAAATACCTAAAAAAAGGTTGTTCATTAAAGGGACAGTTACTGTAAAATTGATTTCTCCTTAATATGTTCACAATTAATTGTTATACCAGCTTCAAAGTTTAAAATGTATGGGAAACTGCACATTTAGGTATAATTTTGTATATGAAATATGTTACTGCTAATTGAAACCACAACCCAATGAAATGGGTTAAGCTAGCAGGGAAAGCAGACCTCATTATCTTTTCTTATGTTTACTCAAAGGCCAATACTTAGAGAGAACAATGGAAAATTTATATTTTAGTATCTTTCTGTCACCGTCCACTGGAAGCATTATTTTATCTAAACCTTCTTGTTTATGTGGTTTTGTGTAAGCCGAAATGAAGTTTAGAAATGTTCAGTATGGGTGGGGAAAGAATAGACAACATCAGCTATTTCAAATGAGAAAATAAAGGCGAAGGAGCTATTTGTAAATAATGTTATACACTCCAGTAGGTGAAATGGATAATTAGGAACACATTAAAAGGGAGAAAATATTAGTATACACTGTCCCTTTAAAATACAGGCAAATGTTAAAGTATTTCAACAAAGCATAAAAAAACAGTGTAAATTGTGTTTTACCTTTCAGCATCACAGGTTACTGGTTCTAAAGCAACTTTGTATAAAAACTTCCTTCTATCCTTTAGCATACCTAACATATAAAAAAAATATATATATATATTAAAAAGGTACATTTTCAGAATCTTAGGGGGAAACCAGAAAAGTACGGTTTTGTAGAATTGTGTTTAGAAGAGCAGATTGCTATGGTGTCACCTAACATTATCATTAGAAACGGAACACTTACCATCTGGAGAGCTGACCAGTGGCTTTAAGTGACTGTCCGTGGCTCTGTCAAACTCAGGCAATAGCTGTCTTTTGATTTGAGGTTCCCCTGAGAATAAATCATTTAAATATAGAAATTTTAGCTCAGAAATATGTTTTAATAAAAATGGCTAGTTTTTTTTATATACCTTTTGAAGACTGGCATTAAAAAAATGCTAATTTCTGTAGTCTCAAACTCTTGAAACCCCCATGTTTTCCTGTTCACATGGTTGACTATTCAAGATTTGTGCTTTTTCTTAGCTATGCAATAAAATGAACACATTTCCCTTTATTTTTCCTTTTGTATGAATGTAACTAACTTAATAGGATAGATTCAAAATGGAAATGCAGAGATTTATTTTTCCGTTGATTTTCCAAATACAAATTTCTGAATTTTATATGATAAATATATAATTTGTAGCTTTTGCTACAATTAAAAGAATGTAAAGCACAGTTGCCTGCATAATTTTACATTGATTGCTTTAAATGGGCAGTCCAGATTATACCTATACTGGCTCTGGATTGGCTGAAAGAGTCTGATACAGGATTATCCTTCAAAATGCGCTTTTGGAGGGCTGTAAGAAGCACTGCATATATGCTATTGATGCTTTGAAAAGCAAACAAGGAGACATTTTCATAGCATGTAAAGTATTTATCATTTTTTTTTAAATTTGTATTTGATTTTTATTTTCAAATTAAAAGATACAACAGTGTGCCATTAGCACACAACAGCCCAGAAAAGAAAAGACATACATAAACCAAGTGAATATATCAACTCCATTAAGGAGTTATATATTAGCACAATATGTACAAAATGCTGTACCAAAACGGAAGTGGGGCGGGTGGGGAAGAGAGGCGGAAAGGGTAATAGAAAATTATTGTTACACAGGGATGATGAAGGGTCTGAAAAGGTGGTGTCACTGAGAGAGGAGTTCAGTGAGGGGAGGCCTCCTTAGGTATCTATGTTAGGAAGCCACTGGGTGTTAAACATGGCTTGCCAGTCCACCCAGATCATTTTAAAGAGGTCTGAGTCTTCTAGAGGATAAGTTTTTTTTTCTCCATGGAATAAATATATGCTATAATTCTAACAATATCTGGCCAGGAGGGGTGTGTTTTCCATGATCTGACAATGGATAGTTTTATAGCTGAGAAGAGGTATATACATAAATATCCTTGGTGCTTGGGTAGTTTTCAGGAGCCTAAATTAAATAAGGCCACTTCTGCAGACTTAGAAAGGGAGATTCCCAATATGGTTAGGATGTTGAAACAAGTATTCCAAAGTGGTTTAAGTTTCGGGCAGCTCCACCAAACATGTGTCATATCGCCTATCTGGTCACAATCCCTCCAACATTTGGGAGAAGCAGTAGGGAACATTTTAGCTAATCTGGCCGGGACATAATACCAGTGCGTGAGTAGTTTAAAATATGTCTGATATATATTAATACAGTGGATAGCTTTTTTAGTTAGGAGGAGTGTATGTTCCCAGACCTGAGTAGGAATAGATATATTCAGTTTTTGTTCCCATTTCATTATATGCAGGGGTTTATCGGTAGGCGACACCCCTTCCATTAGACTATAGTGGATTGACATAGGTTTGCCTAGTCTAAGCCCCTGCTGCCATCTCGATTCCCATAATGTCAACTGGCGGGGAGGTACAGGCTTAAAGCCCCTGCTAGATAAAAGACTAATTACTCAAGAGTATTCAAAGGCCAGAAACGGTGGCACGTGAGTGGATTCCCTAATTTGGTTTAGTGTAATGAAATGGACCTGTGAGGAGGTGGACCATAAATCCGATACCTTTTTGAAGACTAACCATGTCCACGTTGTAGCGTAAGAGTCAGGTAGTCCTGTGAGAAGGCCTGAAATAGCAGTGATGGGAGAAGGATGAGGCATAATCTGTTTATAATGACTAATCTGATCCCAGGAAGAGAGACATTCTTTAATTATTAGGTTGTCAATAGATAAATTCCTACGGCAATGTGGTGGGGTCCAAATGAGATCACGTAAATGAATATTGAAGGGTAGTGAGGCCTGTTCAATTCCCCACCATTTACAATGACAGTCTTTGACTCCCCATTGAGATACATGAGTGAGCATTGCTGCCTCATAGTATCTAGTGATGGATGGAGAGGCAACCCATCCATGTAGTAGTCTAGGATACTGTAAAATTTTGTGGGCTATACGCGGGGGTTTTCCCTGCCATATGTACTTTGTGCATTCACTTTTAAACTGTAATAACATAATTTATGTAAGAACTTACCTGATAAATTCATTTCTTTCATATTAGCAATAGTCCATGAGCTAGTGACATATGGGATATACATTCCTACCAGAAGGGGCAAAGTTTCCCAAACCTTAAAATGCCTATAAATACACCCCTCACCACACCCACAATTCAGAAGTGGGGTGATAAGAAAGGAGCGAAAGCATCAAAAATAAGGAATTGGAATAATTGTGCTTTATACAAAAAAATCATTACCACCACAAAAAGGATGGGCCTCATGGACTCTTGCTAATATGAAAGAAATTAATTTATCAGGTAAGTTCTTACATAAATTATGTTTTCTTTCATGCAATTAGCAAGAGTCCATGAGCTAGTGACGTATGGGATAGCAGATACCCAAGATGTGGAACTTCCACGCAAGAGTCACTAGAGAGGGAGGGATAAAATAAAGACAGCCAATTCCGCTGAAAAATTAATCCACAACCCAAATCAAAAGTTTCAATTTTTATAATGAAAAAAACTGAATAATAGAAACATAGAAACATAGAATTTGACGGTAGATAAGAACCAAAAAGGCCCATCAAGTCTACCCATATTACATGTTACTTTTTCCTTAGGATAGCCTTATGCATGTCCCAGGCATTTTTAAATTCCTTTACAGTCTTTGTGTTTACCACCTCAAATGGAAGTTTATTCCATGAATCCACCACCCTTTCTGTAAAAAAATGCTTCCTCAAATTTCTCCTGAATCTACTACCCTCTAACTTTAGATTGTGACCCCTTGTTTTGGCATTTATTTTTTTGTGAAAAATGCTTTCAGCTTCTATTTTATTAAGTCCCTTCATATATTTGAAGGTTTCTATCATGTCACCTCTTTCCCTTCTATCCTCTAAACTATACATATTTAGATCATAGAGTCTTTCTTTGTATGTTTTATATTTTAGACCATGTACCATTTTAGTAGCCCTCCTTTGGACAGCTTCTAGTTTATTTATATCTGTCTGAAGATATGGTCTCCAGAACTGTACACAGTATTCCATATTTGGTCTAACTAATGATCTGTAAAGTGGCATAAGAACCTTGCTATTTCTGCTACTAAAACCTCTTCCAATGCAACCAAGCATTTGACTGGCCTTGCTGGCTGCACTGCGGCAATGTGTACCAAATTTTAAATCATCTGAAATAATAATTCCCAAATCCCTTTCTTCTTTAATTACAGTCAGTAATGTACCATTGAGACTATAATTGGCCTTTGGGTTTTTGGATCCTGTATGCATAATTTTGCTCTTGGTAATATTAAATTTCAGATCCCATTTATTTGACCAGTCCTCTAGTTTATTAATATCACAGTTCATTTGATCAACTCCTCCTGGAACATCTACCCTGTTACAAATTTTTGTATCATCAGCAAACAAGCAAACCTTCCCCTTAAGCCCACTTCCAATATCACTTATGAACATGTTAAACAAAACAGGCCCAAGAACTGACCCTTGGGGAACACCACTAGTAACTGATGCCTCATTTGAATGTACTCCATTAATTGAAACTCTCTGTCGTCTATCTTTAAGCCAGCATTCTACCCACTTAACAATCTTAGCATCTATTCCAAGGCAATACATTTTGTGAATAAGTTTGTTGTGTGGGACGGTGTCAAATGCTTTGCTAAAGTCTAGATATGCAACATCTACGGCTCCTCCCTGGTCTATTATTTTAGTTACATGGTCAAAGAAATCAATTAGATTAGTCAGGCATGATCTTCCAGCAGTGAAACCATGCTGTCCTTTGTCTTCTAAGTTGTTTGTCTGAATGAAAGATACAAGTCTTTCCTTTAAAAGAGTTTCCATTAATTTCCCTGCAATTGAGGTCAAACTGACTGGCCTATAGTTAGCAGAATCTTCCCTACTACCCTTTTTATGAAGAGGGACTACATTGGCAATTTTCCAGTCTTTTGGAACAACTCCTGTTAGAAGTGACTGATTAAATAAATCAGCTAATGGAGTAGCTATTACGGATCGAAGTTCTTTTAGAACTCTTGGATGAATATTATCTGGACCCACAGCCTTATTAACTTTTATTTTTGATAAAGCCCTTGAAACCTCTTCCTCTGTAAAAAGAAAAGTACTACTCACATTATTATTTACAGTAACATCCCTTAATAGAATCTCACTATCTTTACCATCTGTTGTAAAGACTGAACAAAAGTAATCATTTAAACAGTTTGCAGAATAAGCAGAAGAATCACACTGAAACAGCTGCCTGAAGTACTATTCTACCAAAAACTGCTTCTGAAGAAGAGAAAACATCAAAATGGTAGAATTTAGTAAAAGTATGCAAAGAAGACCAAGTCGTTGCTTTGCAAATCTGATCAACAGAAGCGTCATTCTTAAAAGCCCAGGAAGTAGAAACTGACCTAGTAGAATGAGCCGTAATCCTCTGAGGCGGGGATTAACCCGACTCCAAATAAGCATGATGAATCAAAAGCTTTAACCAAGATGCCAAAGAAATGGCAGAAGCCTTCTGACCTTTCCTAAAACCAGAAAAGATAACAAATAGACTAGAAGTCTTTCTGAAATCCGAGTAGCTTCAACATAATATTTCAAAACTCTTACCACATCCAAAGAATGTAAGAATCTTTCCAAAGAATTCTTAAGATTAGGACACAAGGAAGGGACAATAATTCCTCTACTAATGTTGTTAGAATTCACAACTTTAGGTAAAAATTTAAATGAAAACAGCAAAACCACCTTATCCTGATGAAAAATCTGAAAAAGGAGACTCACAAGAAAGAGCAGATAATTCAAAAACTGTTCTAGCTGAAGAGATGTGTAAAAGGAACAATACGTTCCATGAAAGTAATTTTAATGTCCAAAGAAAGCATATGCTCAAACGGAAGAGCCTGTAAAGCCCTCAGAACCAAATTAAGACTCCAAGGAGGAGAAATTGGCTTAATGACAGGCTTGATACGAACCAAAGCCTGAACAAAACAATGAATAACAGAAAGATTAGCAAATTTTTCTGTGAAAACAGCACAGAAAAAGCAGAGATTTGTCCTTCCAAGGAACTTGCAGACAAAAAACCCTTATCCAAACCATCCTGAAGAAACTATAAAATCCTAGGAATTCTAAAAGATTGCCAAGAGAATTTATGAGAGGATCATGAGATGTAAATCTTCCAAACTCGATAATAAATCTTACTAGACACAGATTTACGAGCCTGCAACATAGTATTAATCACTGAGTCAAAGAAACTTCTATGACTAAGTACTAAGCGTTAAATTTCCATACCATCAAATTAATAATTTGAGTTCCTGATGGAAAAAACGAATGTTAAGATATAAGGTCTGGCCTTAATGGAAGTAACCAAGATTGGCAACTGGACATCCGAACAAGAACCATATACCAAAACCTGTGCGGCCATGCTGGAACCACCAGCAACACAAAAGATTGCTCCCTGATGATTTTGAAAATCACTCTAAAAAGAAGAACCAGAGGCGAAAAAATATAGGCAGATTGAGAACTCCAAGGAAGTGTCAATGCATACACTGCTTCCGCCTGAGGATCCCCGGACCTGAATAGGCCCCTGAAAAAACAAACACATCTGGGTAAAGAGACCATTCTCCCGGATGTAAAGCTTGATTGACAGAGATAATCCGCTTCCCAATTGTCTATACATGGGAAATAGACCGCGGAAATTAGACAGGAGCTGGATTTAGCACAATCAAGTATCCGAGATACTTCTTTCACAGCCTAAGGACTGAGAGTCCCACCCTGATGATTGATATACGCCACAGTTGTGACATTGTCTGACTGAAAAACAATAAACGTCTCTTTCTTCAAAAAGAAGCCAAAACTGAAGAACTCTGAGAAATGCACGGAGTTCCAAAATATCGAATGGTAATCTCGCCTCCTAAGATTTTCAAACCCCTTGTGCTGTCAGAGATCCCCAGACAGCCTCCCAACCTAAAAGACTCGCATCTGTAGTGATCATGGTCCAGGTTGAATGAACCGAAGAGACCCGTAGAACTATATGATGGTGATCTAACCACCAAGTCAAAGATAGTTGAACATTGGGATTCAAAGATATAAAAAGTGATATCCTAGAATCCCTGCACCATTAATTCAGCATACAAAACTGAAAAGGTTTCCTATGAAAATGAGCAAAGGGAATCGAATCCAATGCTGCAGCCATGAGACCTAAAACTTCCATGCATATAGCAACTGAAGGAAATAATAGAGCCTGAAGGTTCCGACAAACGGAACCCAATAAAATTGTCACTTGTCTGTTAGAGACAAAGACATTGACACAATCTATCTGGAAACCTAAAAAAGGTGACCCTTGACTGAGGAATCAAGGAGCTTTTGATAGAAAGATCCTCTAACCATGTCTTGAAGAAACAACAAAAGTTGAATCGTATGAGATTCCGCAGAACGAAAAGACTGAGCCAGTACCACAAGACCGTCCAAATAAAGAAACACTGAGAACATTGAAAAGATTCTTAGAGCTGTCGCTAGACCAGAAGGAAAAGCAACAAATTGGTAATGCTTGCCAAAAAAAGAGAATCTCAGAAAATGAAAATAATCTGAATGAAAACAGAAAATGAAGATATGCATCTATTGTATCTATTATAAACAAATAATGCCCTCACTGACCAAAAGGCAGAATAGACCATATAAACACCATTCTAAAAGATGGTACACTTATATGACAATTCAAAAAGATCTAACTTTGGGACAATGAATAGTTTTGAATAAAAACCCCCAAACCCTGTTCCTAAAATGGAACTGGTATAAATACCCCAGAAAACTCCAGGTCTGAGCAGCGCCTTGAGCCCCAACAGGTGACCAGCCGCGCTTCACAAGTACCCAATACATACAGGTCTGAAACACACTTCAGGAAAGTGTAAGCCTTACTGGAATAGATGGAATATGTTAGAGAAAAAAAGACTTCTCACAGGCGGTTTTACTCTGAATCCTATTCTGTACCCAAATCTAAGAAGTTTGGACCGAATTGAACCAAACAAATTTAAAAAAAGTCTTAACCTGCCCCTTACCAGCTAAGCTGGAATAAGAACCGCACCTACATGCAAATTTGGGGAGCTGACTTTGATCTTTTAAATGGCTTAAATTGAATGAAGAAAACTTCCAATTATAAACATGTTACTTGGGGAAAAATTAGGATTCCGTTCCTAGTAAGAACAAAAACTAATATAAGCTTAAGATTTAGTCTTAGAACTCAATCTTGAAGCCCAGAGTAACAGTTGAAGAATTGAATCCAATTGTGAACCAAATAATTGATTACCTTGGAAAAAAAGAAATATGGAATTTAGAAATCAAATTAGCATTCCAAGATTGAAGTCACAAAGTTCTTCTAGCTAAAATAGCTAAAGACATAGATTAAAACCTCATTTGCGAAAATATCAAAAAAATTACGACAAATGAAATTATTAGCATGTTGATCAACTTCTCAATGCTAAACAAATCATAATCCGATACTTGTTGCACTAAAGTATCCAACCAGAAAGTTGAAGCAGTTGCAACATCAGCCAAATAAATTACAGGTCTAAGAAAAGTACCTGAAAATAAATAATTTTCCTTAAATAAGATACAAGTTTCCCATCTGAAGGAAAAAAATAAATACTATTTGCTATAGGAATAGTAGTATGTTTAGCAAGAGTAAAGATAGCCCCATTAACTTGGAGAATCTTTCCTCAAAACTTAAAACTAACTGCCGGCAAAGGATACAATTTAAAAACCTTAAAGTAGGAATAAAAGAAATTCCCGGCCTATCCCATTCCCTAGTATCAGGAACTGGAAGAAAAAACCTCTGAAGAAACCACAGAAGGTTAATAAGCAGAATTTAATGTTAGCTAGTCTTAAAATCAAAAGAACTAGTTACTTCAATATCCGAAATAATCAACACCTTTTCAACAAAGAACGAATATACTCTATTTAAAAATAAAAAAGTAGATTTGTTAGTGTCAATCAATATCTGATGAAGAATATTCTGAATGAGAAAAAACACCATCAGAGAAGGATAATTCAGTATGTTGTTGGTCATTTGAAACTTCATCAACTAAATGAGAAGTTTAAAAAAGACCTAAAAATTTTATTAGAAGACGGGATGGCAGACAAAGCCTTTAGAATAGAATCAGAAAAATATTCTTATAAATTCCTAAGTATATCTTGTACATTAGATGTAAAAAGAATAGCAATAGATAATGCATAAATACTAATGGACTCTGCATGTAAAAGTTTATCATGATAACTTATTACAAACCATAGCTAAAGATAAACATTCATAACATTAAAATAAATGAACTTAGCTTTGATAGGACTGATATCAGTCATCAGGAATCAAACAGTATTTTCTGATACAGGAACAGTTTTTGGAATATCTTGCAATATGTAATAGAAAAAACATATAAAGCAAAATTATCAAATTCCTTAAATGACAGTTTCAGGAATGGGAAAAAATGCAAACAGAACAGGCCTCTAGAAACCAGAAGCAACTAAAAAATGAGACTTAAATAATGTTAAAAATCTGGCACCAAGAATGACGCCCACATATTTTTGGCGCCAAAAACGTCTGCAACAAACACGAGAGCCAAAAATGACGCAACTACGTGAAAACTTCCAGCGTCAACTACGATGCCGGAAATGACGTCATTGACGTCAGACAAACGTCAATCTTGCGCCAAAAAAGTCTCGCGCCAAAAATGACGCAATAAATTCTAGCATTTTTTGCACCCGCGAGCCTAACAGCCCGCAATTTAAAGTAAAAAAGCCAATTGAAAATTTAGGTAAGAAAAATATTGAAATTCATATGCATTTTCCCAAAAAAATGAAACTGACAGTCTGAAAGAAGGAAAATAATCTGATTGACCTGAATAATGGCAAATATAAGTATAAAAACATAATTTATGCTTACCTGATAAATTTATTTCTCTTGTAGTGTATCCAGTCCACGGATCATCCATTACATGTGGGATATTCTCCTTCCCAACAGGAAGTTGCAAGAGGATCACCCACAGCAGAGCTGCTATATAGCTCCTCCCCTAACTGCCATATCCAGTCATTCGACCGAAACAAGACGAGAAAGGAGAAACCATAGGGTGCAGTGGTGACTGTAGTTTAATTAAAATTTAGACCTGCCTGAAAAGGACAGGGCGGGCTGTGGACTGGATACACTACAAGAGAAATAAATTTATCAGGTTTTCTCTTGTTAAGTGTATCCAGTCCACGGATCATCCATTACTTGTGGGATACCAATACCAAAGCTAAAGTACACGGATGATGGGAGGGACAAGGCAGGAACTTAAAACGGAAGGAACCACTGCCTGTAGAACCTTTCTCCCAAAAACAGCCTCCAAAGAAGCAAAAGTGTCAAATTTGTAAAATTTTGAAAAGGTGTGAAGCGAAGACCAAGTCGCAGCCTTGCAAATCTGTTCAACAGAGGCCTCATTTTTAAAGGCCCAGGTGGAAGCCACAGCTCTAGTAGAATGAGCTGTAATCCTTTCAGGGGGCTGCTGTCCAGCAGTCTCATAGGCTAAGCGTATTATGCTCCGAAGCCAAAAGGAGAGAGAGGTTGCCGAAGCTTTTTGACCTCTCCTCTGTCCAGAGTAAATGACAAACAGGGCAGATGTTTGACGAAAATCTTTAGTAGCCTGTAAGTAAAACTTAAAGGCACGGACTACGTCCAGATTATGCAAAAGACGTTCCTTCTTTGAAGAAGGATTAGGACACAATGATGGAACAACAATCTCTTGATTGATATTCCTGTTAGAAACCACCTTAGGTAAAAACCCAGGTTTGGTACGCAGAACTACCTTGTCTGAATGAAAAATCAGATAAGGAGAATCACAATGTAAGGCAGATAACTCAGAGACTCTTCGAGCCGAGGAAATAGCCATCAAAAACAGAACTTTCCAAGATAAAAGTTTAATATCAATGGAATGAAGGGGTTCAAACGGAACTCCCTGAAGAACTTTAAGAACCAAGTTTATGCTCCACGGGGGAGCAACAGTTTTAAACACAGGCTTAATCCTAACCAAAGCCTGACAAAATGCCTGGACGTCTAGAACTTCTGCCAGACGCTTGTGCAAAAGAATAGACAGAGCAGAGATCTGTCCTTTTAAAGAACTAGCTAATAAGCCTTTGTCCAAACCCTCTTGGAGAAAGGACAATATCCTAGGAATCCTAACCTTACTCCATTAGTAACTCTTGGATTCACACCAATAAAGATATTTATGCCATATCTTATGGTAGATTTTCCTGGTGACAGGCTTCCAAGCCTGTATTAAGGTATCAATGACTGACTCGGAGAAGCCACGCCTTGATAGAATCAAGCGTTCAATCTCCAAGCAGTCAGTCTCAGAGAAATTAGATTTGGATGATTGAAAGGACCTTGTATTAGAAGGTCCTGCCTCAAAGGCAGAGTCCATGGTGGAAGAGATGACATGTCCACTAGGTCTGCATACCAGGTCCTGCATGGCCACGCAGGCGCTATCAGAATCACCGATGCTCTCTCCTGTTTGATTTTGGCAATCAGTCGAGGGAGCAGAGGAAACGGTGGAAACACATAGGCCAGGTTGAAGAACCAAGGAGCTGCTAGAGCATCTATCAGCGTTGCTCCCGGGTCCCTGGACCTGGATCCATAACAAGGAAGCTTGGCGTTCTGGCGAGACGCCATGAGATCCAGTTCTGGTTTGCCCCAACGATGGACCAGTTGAGCAAACACCTCCGGATGGAGTTCCCACTCCCCCGGATGAAAAGTCTGAAGACTTAGAAAATCCGCCTCCCAGTTCTCTACGCCTGGGATGCGGATTGCTGACAGGTGGCAAGAGTGAGACTGCCCAGCGAATTATCTTTGAGACTTCTAACATCGCTAGGGAACTCCTGGTTCCCCCTTGATGGTTGATGTAAGCCACAGTCGTGATGTTGTCCGAATGAAATCTGATGAACCTCAGTGTTGCTAACTGAGGCCAAGCTAGAAGAGCATTGAATATTGCTCTTAACTCCAGAATATTTATTGGGAGGAGTTTCTCCTCCTGAGTCCACGATCCCTGAGCCTTCAGGGAGTTCCAGACTGCGCCCCAACCTAGAAGGCTGGCATCTGTTGTTACAATCGTCCAATCTGGCCTGCGAAAGGTCATACCCTTGGACAGATGGACCCGAGAAAGCCACCAGAGAAGAGAATCTCTGGTCTCTTGATCCAGATTTAGTAGAGGGGACAAATCTGAGTAATCCACATTCCACTGACTTAGCATGCATAATTGCAGCGGTCTGAGATGCAGGCGCGCAAATGGCACTATGTCCATTGCCGCTACCATTAAGCCGATTACTTCCATGCACTGAGCCACTGACGGGCGTGGAATGGAATGAAGGACACGGCAAGCATTTAGAAGTTTTGATAGCCTGGACTCCGTCAGGTAAATTTTCATCTCTACCGAATCTATAAGAGTCTCTAGGAAGGAGACTCTTGTGAGTGGTGATAGAGAACTCTTTTCCATGTTCACTTTCCACCCATGCGACCTCAGAAATGCCAGAACTATCTCTGTATGAGACTTGGCAATTTGAAAGCTTGACGCCTGTATCAGGATGTCGTCTAGATACGGAGCCACCGCTATGCCTCGCGGTCTTAGAGCCGCCAGAAGTGAGCACAGAACCTTTGTAAAAATTCTCGGGGCAGTGGCCAACCCGAAGGGAAGAGCTACAAATTGGTAATGCCTGTCTAGAAAGGCAAACCTTAGGAACCGATGATCTTTGTGAATCGGTATGTGAAGGTAGGCATCTTTTAAGTCCACTGTGGTCATGTACTGACCCTCTTGGATCATGGGTAGGATGGTCCGAATAGTTTCCATTTTGAATGATTGAACTCTGAGGAATTTGTTTAAGATCTTTAGATCCAAGATTGGTCTGAAGGATCCCTCTTTCTTGGGAACCACAAACAGATTTGAATAAAATCCCTGTCCTTGTTCCGTCCGCGGAACTGGATGGATCACTCCCATTACTATGAGGTCTTGCACACAGCTTAGGAATGCCTCTTTCTTTTTTCTGGTTTGCTGATAACCTTGAAAGATGAAATCTCCCTTGTGTAGGAGAAGCTTTGAAGTCCAGAAGATATCCCTAAGATATGATCTCCAACGCCCAGGGATCCTGAACATCTCTTGCCCACGCCTGGGCGAAGAGAGAAAGTCTGCCCCCCACTAGATCCGTTTCCGGATAGGGGGCCGTTCCTTCATGCTGTCTTGGGGGCAGCAGCAGGCTTTCTGGCCTGCTTGCCCTTGTTCCAGGACTGGTTAGGTTTCCAGGCCTGTCTGGAATGAGCAACAGTTCCCTCTTGTTTTGAAGCGGAGGAAGTTGATGATGCGCCTGCCTTTAAATTTCGAAAAGCACGAAAATTAGACTGTTTGGCCTTTGATTTGGCCCTGTCCTGAGGAAGGGTATGACCCTTGCCTCCAGTAATGTCAGCAATAATTTCCTTCAAGCCAGGCCCGAATAAGGTCTGCCCCTTGAAAGGAATGTTGAGTAATTTAGACTTTGAAGTCACGTCAGCTGACCAGGATTTAAGCCATAGCGCCCTACGCGCCTGGATGGCGAATCCGGAATTCTTAGCCGTTAGTTTAGTCAAATGAACAATGGCATCAGAAACAAATGAGTTAGCTAGCTTAAGCGTTCTAAGCTTGTCAATAATTTAATTAAATGGAGCTGTCTGGATGGCCTCTTCCAGGGCCTCAAACCAGAATGCCGCCGCAGCAGTGACAGGCGCAATGCATGCAAGGGGCTGTAAAATAAAACCTTGTTGAATAAACATTTTCTTAAGGTAACCCTCCAATTTTTTATCCATTGGATCTGAAAAAGCACAACTGTCCTCAACCGGGATAGTGGTACGCTTTGCTAAAGTAGAAACTGCTCCCTCCACCTTAGGGACCGTCTGCCATAAGTCCCGTGTAGTGGCGTCTATTGGAAACATTTTTATAAATATAGGAGGTGGGGAAAAGGGCACACCGGGTCTATCCCACTCCTTGCTAATAATTTCTGTAAGCCTTTTAGGTATAGGAAAAACGTCAGTACACACCGGCACCGCATAGTATCTATCCAGCCTACACAATTTCTCTGGAATTGCAACTGTGTTACAGTCATTCAGAGCAGCTAATACCTCCCCAAGCAATACACGGAGGTTCTCAAGCTTAAATTTAAAATTAGAAATCTCTGAATCAGGTTTCCCCCGAGTCAGAGATGTCACCCACAGACTGAAGCTCTCCGTCCTCATGTTCTGCATACTGTGACGCAGGCAATCTAGATAATACCTCTGACAGGGTATTATTCATGATTGCAGCCATGTCCTGCAAGGTAATCGCTATGGGCGTCCCTGATGTAATTGGCGCCATACTAGCGTGCGTCCCCTGAGCGGGAGGCGAAGGGTCTGACACGTGGGGAGAGTTAGTCGGCATAACTTCCCCCTCGACAGACCCCTCTGGTGACAATTCTTTTATAGATAAAGACTGATCTTTACTGTTTAAGGTGAAATCAATACATTTAGTACACATTCTCCTATGGGGCTCCACCATGGCTTTCAAACATAATGAACAAGTAGGTTCCTCTGTGTCAGACATGTTTAAACAGACTAGCAATGAGACTAGCAAGCTTGGAAAACACTTTAAAACAAGTTTACAAGCAATATAAAAAACGTTACTGCGCCTTTAAGAAACACAAATTTTCCCAAATTTTGAAATAACAGTGAAAAAATGCAGTTACACTAACAAAATTTTTACAGTGTATGTAATAAGTTAGCAGAGCATTGCACCCACTTGCAAATGGATGATTAACCCCTTAATACCAAAAACGGAATAACAAATGACAAAAACGTTTTTTTAAACAGTCACAACAACTGCCACAGCTCTACTGTGGCTTTTTACCTCCCTCAATACGACTTTTGAAGCCTTTTGAGCCCTTCAGAGAAGTCCTGGATCATGCAGGAAGAAGCTGGATGTCTGTGTCTGTAATTTTTGCTGTGCAAAAAAAACGCCAAAATAGGCCCCTCCCACTCATATTACAACAGTGGGAAGCCTCAGGGAACTGTTTCTAGGCAAAATTCAAGCCAGCCATGTGGAAAAAACTAGGCCCCAATAAGTTTTATCACCAAACATATGTAAAAAACAATTAAACATGCCAGCAAACGTTTTAAAATACACTTTTATAAGAGTATGTATCTCATTTAAGGCTTTACTTATATTACTTCAGTATCAGCAGCATTTTCTAGCAAATTCCATCCCTAGAAAAATATTTTAACTGCACATACCTTATTACAGGAAAACCTGCACGCTATTCCCCCTCTGAAGTTACCTCACTCCTCAGAATATGTGAGAACAGAAAAGGATTTTAGTTACTTCTGCTGAGATCATAGAAAACGCAGGCAGATTCTTCTTCTAAATACTGCCTGAGATAAACAGTACACTCCGGTACCATTTAAAAATAACAAACTTTTGATTGAAGTAATAAACTAAGTATAAAACACCACAGTCCTCTTACGACCTCCATCTTAGTTGAGAGTTGCAAGAGAATGACTGGATATGGCAGTGAGGGGAGGAGCTATATAGCAGCTCTGCTGTGGGTGATCCTCTTGCAACTTCCTGTTGGGAAGGAGAATATCCCACAAGTAATGGATGATCCGTGGACTGGATACACTTAACAAGAGAAACATATATTTAGAACTTTACATATAAAAGTGCCAAACCATAGCTGAGAGTGTCATAAATAAAAGATAAGACTTACTTACCCAAAGACACTCATCTACATAAAGTAGATAGCCAAACCAGTACTGAAACGAGAATCAGTAGAGGTAATGGTATATAAGAGTATATCGTCAATCTGAAAAGGGAGGTAGGAGAAGAAATCTCTACGACCGATAACAGAGAACCTATGAAATAGATCCCCTAGAGGAAGACCATGGTATTCAAATAGGCAATACTCTCTTCACATCCCTCTGACATTCACTGCACTCTGAGAGGAAAACCGGGCTTCAGCCTGCTGCGAAGCGCATATCAACGTAGAAATCTAGCACAAACTTACTTCACCACCTCCATGGGAGGCAAAGTTTGTAAAACTGAATTGTGGGTGTGGTGAGGGGTGTATTTATAGGCATTTTAAGGTTTGGGAAACTTTGCCCCTCCTGGTAGGAATGTATATCCCATACGTCACTAGCTCATGGACTCTTGCTAATTACATGAACGAAAACAATTGTTTGGGTACTCAAATAGGAAGGCACCTAAATAAATAGGTCAGTTTAGGGAGGTAGCTCATTTTGAGGGCTGCAATGCGTCCAAGCCAAGAGATGGAGTTGGAGTGCCATTTTTGACTAAGGGTTCTCAACTCAGACAGTAAGGGGCGGTAGTTTGCATTTATAATTTGGGGGATATCGCTCAATAATTTAATCCCTAAGTGTTTTATGTGGTTTTCTTTAACTATAAACTTGAACGTATCGTGTAAGTATTTAGGAAGGTCTGCAGGGAGCCAACTATTGAAGGTTTCTGTTTTGTTATGGTTTAATTTGTAATAGGTGAGGGTACTAAATGTCTCCAAGATCTCTAGCAATCTAGGGATAGTTTGTAGCAGCTTGGTGGAGAATATTGTGGTGTCGTCAGCAAACAGCGCAATCTTGTGTACCGTGCCATGCAGTGTAATTCCCTCCACTTTGCTGTCACTCCTAATTTGTGCTGCTAAGGGCTCTATCGCTAGGGCAAATAACAATGGGGACAAGGGGCAACCCTGCCGGGTACCATTGGAAATGGGGAAGGACGGGGAAGTAAATCCCAGTCCTCGGACAGAGGCAGTGGGAGTAGAATATAATGCTTTTATAGCCAATATTATGTGTTCAGGGAATTGAAAAGTTTCCAACACCATCCAAAGGTATTCCCATTTAACCCGATCAAACGCCTTCTCGGCATCTATGGAGATGACCGACAAGGGCTTATTTAACCTTTTGGACTCTAACAGGATTTTCCGTAATCTTCTGGTATTATCAGGACCTTCCCTATCTGGGATAAAGCCTACTTGGTCAGGGTCAATGAGATCAGGGAGCAGCCTTGAGATTCTATTTGCTATAATTTTAGAGTATATTTTAATGTCCACATTAATTCATTGATGGGTCTATAATTAGTACTATATGAAGGGTCTTTATCTGGTTTAGGTATTGTTATGATGGAGGCCTCAAGATACTCTCTCTGGAACTTACCTTCCTCACTTGCCAAATTAAAGAGTCTAAGCAAGAAGTGAGATTTTGTGCAAATACATTTTATAAAATACTGCTGAGAAGCCATCTGGGCCTGGGGCTTTAAATGGCTTTAATTTTTTAATGACTTCTTTGACCTCTTGAATAGAGAAGGCTAAGGTCTCTCTCTGATCTTCATTCAAGGGACACTGAACCCAAATATTTTCTTTTGTGATTCAGATAGAGAATGACATTTTAAGCAACTTTCTAATTTACTCCTATTATCAATTTTTCTTCGTTCTCTTGTTATCTTTATTTTTAAAGCAGGAATGTAAATCTTAGCAGCCAGCCCATTTTAGGTTCAGATCCATGGTTAGCACTTGCTTATTGGAGGCTTACATTTACCAACCAATAAGCAAGTATAACCAGGCTCCTATGCATCACATTCCTGCTTTTTAAATAAAGATAGGAAGAGAACGAAGAAAAATTGATAATAGGAGTAAATTTAGCAAATTTAGAAAGTTGCTAAAAATCTGCTCTATCTGAATCATGAAAGAAAAAATTTGGGTTTAATGTCCCTTTAAGGATCAGCAATTTCAACAAACGCAAAAAGGAGCCAACAACCTCTGGAAAGGCTGGTTTTATAGATACCTGATTTTGTATGTTATACAGAGCAGAGTAGTATTCACTACATTTTTGGCCAATCTGGGCAGGGAGCCTAAGAGTTTGGTTTCCTTGTACGTGTATACGCGAGGCCCCTGTGCGCTGTCTCAGTCTATTTGCTAACCAACGGCTAGATTTAGAGTTCGGCGGTAGCCGTGAAAACCAGCGTTAGAGGCTCCTAACGCTGGTTTTAGGCTACCGCCGGTATTTGGAGTCACTCAAAATAGGGTCTAACGCTCACTTTTCAGCCGCGACTTTTCCATACCGCAGATCCCCTTACGTCAATTGCGTATCCTATCTTTTCAATGGGATCTTTCTAACGCCGGTATTTAGAGTCGTTTCTGAAGTGAGCGTTAGAGCTCTAACGACAAAACTCCAGCTGCCGGAAAAAAGCAGGAGTTAAGAGCTTTCTGGGCTAACGCCGGTTCATAAAGCTCTTAACTACTGTACCCTAAAGTACACTAACACCCATAAACTACCTATGTACCCCTAAACCGGGGTCCCCCCACATCGCCGCCACTCGATTAAAATTTTTTAACCCCTAATCTGCCGACCGCCACCTACGTTATACTTATGTACCCCTAATCTGCTGCCCCTAACACCGCCGACCCCTGTATTACATTTATTAACCCCTAACCTGCCCCCCACAACGTCGCCGCCAGCTACTTACAATAATTAACCCCTAATCTGCCGACCGCAAAGCGCCGCCACCTACATTATAGCTATGTACCCCTAATCTGCTGCCCCTAACACCGCCGACCCCTATATTATATTTATTAACCCCTAATCTGCCCCCCTCAACGTCGCCTCCACCTGCCTACACTTATTAACCCCTAATCCGCCTCACTAACCCTATCATAAATAGTATTAACCCCTAATCTGCCCTCCCTAACATCGCCGACACCTACCTTCAATTATTAACCCCTAATCTGACGACCGGAGCTCATCGCTACTATAATAAATGGATTAACCCCTAAAGCTAAGTCTAACCCTAACACTAACACCCCCCTAAGTTAAATATAATTTAAATCTAACTAAATTAATTATCTCTTATTAAATAAATTATTCCTATTTAAAGCTAAATACTTACCTGTAAAATAAATCCTAATATAGCTACAATGTAAATTATAATTATATTATAGCTATTTTAGGATTTATATTTATTTTACAGGTAACTTTGTAATTATTTTAACCAGGTACAATAGCTATTAAATAGTTAAGAACTATTTAATAGTTACCTAGTTAAAATAATAACAAAATTACCTGTAAAATAAATCCTAACCTAAGTTATAATTAAACCTAACACTACCCTATCAATAAATTAATTAAATAAACTACCTACAATTACCTACAATTAACCTAACACTACACTATCAATAAATAAATTAAATACAATACCTACAAATAACTACAATGAAATAAACTAACTAAAGTACAAAAAATAAAAAAATATTTACAAACATAAGAAAAATATTACAACAATTTTAAACTAATTACACCTACTCTAATCCCCCTAATAAAATAACAAAGACCCCCAAAATAAAAAAATGCCCTACCCTATTCTAAATTAATAGAGTTAAAAGCTCTTTTACCTTACCAGCCCTGAACAGGGCCCTTTGCGGGGCATGCCCCAAGAAAATCAGCTCTTTTGCCTGTAAAAAAAATAATACAATACCCCCCCCAACATTACAACCCACCACCCACATACCCCTAATCTAACCCAAACCCCCCTTAAATAAACCTAACACTAAGCCCCTGAAGATCTTCCTACCTTGTCTTCACCATCCAGGTATCACCGATCCGTCCTGGCATCCGGTGCTGAAGAGGTCCAGAAGAGGCTCCAAAGTCTTCCTCCTTTCCGGCAAGAAGAGGACATCCGGACCGGCAAACATCTTCTCCAAGCGGCATCTTCGATCTTCTTCCATCCGGTGCGGAGCGGGTCCATCTTGAAGCAGCCGACGCGGATCCATCCTCTTCTTCCGTTGTCTCCCGACGAATGACGGTTCCTTTAAGGGACGTCATCCAAGATTGCGTCCCTCGAATTCCGATTGGCTGATAGGATTCTATCAGCCAATCGGAATTAAGGTAGGAATATTCTGATTGGCTGATGGAATCAGCCAATCAGAATCAAGTTCAATCCTATTGGCTGATCCAATCAGCCAATCAGATTGAGCTCGCATTCTATTGGCTGATCGGAACAGCCAATAGAATGCGAGCTCAATCTGATTGGCTGATTGGATCAGCCAATAGGATTGAACTTGATTCTGATTGGCTGATTCCATCAGCCAATCAGAATATTCCTACCTTAATTCCGATTGGCTGATAGAATCCTATCAGCCAATCGGAATTCGAGGGACGCCATCTTGGATGACGTCCCTTAAAGGAACCGTCATTCGTCGGGAGACAACGGAAGAAGAGGATGGATCCGCGTCGGCTGCTTCAAGATGGACCCGCTCCGCACCGGATGGAAGAAGATCGAAGATGCCGCTTGGAGAAGATGTTTGCCGGTCCGGATGTCCTCTTCTTGCCGGATAGGAGGAAGACTTTGGAGCCTCTTCTGGACCTCTTCAGCACCGGATGCCAGGACGGATCGGTGATACCTGGATGGTGAAGACAAGGTAGGAAGATCTTCAGGGGCTTAGTGTTAGGTTTATTTAAGGGGGGATTGGGTTAGATTAGGGGTATGTGGGTGGTGGGTTGTAATGTTGGGGGGGTATTGTATTATTTTTTTTACAGGCAAAAGAGCTGATTTTCTTGGGGCATGCCCCGCAAAGGGCCCTGTTCAGGGCTGGTAAGGTAAAAGAGCTTTTAACTCTATTAATTTAGAATAGGGTAGGGCATTTTTTTATTTTGGGGGTCTTTGTTATTTTATTAGGGGGATTAGAGTAGGTGTAATTAGTTTAAAATTGTTGTAATATTTTTCTTATGTTTGTAAATATTTTTTTATTTTTTGTAACTTAGTTCTTTTTTATTTTTTGTACTTTAGTTAGTTTATGTAATTGTAGTTATTTGTAGCAATTGTATTTAATTTATTTATTGATAGTGTAGTGTTAGGTTAATTGTAGGTAGTTTATTTAATTAATTTATTGATAGGGTAGTGTTGGGTTTAATTATAACTTAGGTTAGGATTTATTTTACAGGTAATTTTGTTATTATTTTAACTAGGTAACTATTAAATAGTTCTTAACTATTTAATAGCTATTGTACCTGGTTAAAATAATTACAAAGTTGCCTGTAAAATAAATATTAATCCTAAAATAGCTATAATATAATTCTAATTTATATTGTAGCTATATTAGGGTTTATTTTACAGGTAAGTATTTAGCTTTAAATAGGAATAATTTATTTAATAAGAGTTAATTAATTTCGTTAGATTTAAATTATATTTAAGTTAGGGGGGTGTTAGTGTTAGGGTTAGACTTAGCTTTAGGGGTTAATCCATTTATTATAGTAGCGATGAGCTCCGGTCGTCAGATTAGGGGTTAATAATTGAAGTTAGGTGTCGGCGATGTTAGGGAGGGCAGATTAGGGGTTAATACTATTTATGATAGGGTTAGTGAGGCGGGTTAGGGGTTAATAACTTTATTATAGTAGCGCTCAGGTCCGCTCGGCAGATTAGGGGTTAATAAGTGTAGGTAGGTGTCGGCGACGTTGTGGGGGGCAGGTTAGGGGTTAATAAATATAATATAGGGGTCGGCGGTGTTAGGGGCAGCAGATTAGGGGTACATAGGGATAACGTAGGTTGCGGCGGTGTACGGAGCGGCAGATTAGGGGTTAATAATAATATGCAGGGGTCAGCGATAGCGGGGGCGGCAGATTAGGGGTTAATAAGTGTAAGGTTAGGGGTGTTTAGACTCGGGGTACATGTTAGGGTGTTAGGTGCAGACGTAGGAAGTGTTTCCCCATAGGAAACAATGGGGCTGCGTTAGGAGCTGAACGCTGCTTTTTTGCAGGTGTTAGGTTTTTTTTCAGCTCAAACAGCCCCATTGTTTCCTATGGGAGAATCGTGCACGAGCACGTTTTTTAGGCTGGCCGCGTCCGTAAGCAACTCTGGTATCGAGAGTTGCATTTGCGGTAAAAATGCTCTACGCTCCTTTTTTGGAGCCTAACGCAGCATTTTTTTGAACTCTCGATACCAGAGTTAATTTTATGGTGCGGCCAGAAAAAAGCCCGCGGAGCGTTAACAGCCCATCTACCGCCAAACTCCAAATCTAGGCCATAGTGTCAGCTTTGTTACTTTTTGAATAGAAAAGTTGCTTTAGTTTGAAAAGATGGGATTGTGTTTTCTTGAACTCTAATATGTCGCCTAAGGTCTGCAATTTTGTCTCTGAGCTCTAAGGAATTAGAGGTGCAACATTAATTTGCATTGGGCTTGGGATAGGGAGAGGCCGGCTTGTTTCCTCAAGTGGTAGCCTTAAATGCCCCCCATATAATATCTCAAATCTGGGGGTTGTTGTTTGTTTGTAAGGTGAATTGGAGTTTTTTCCCAAGTTCCTCTCTTAAAGATACCTCTGACAACCGCCAAGAGGATTTGGACCTAGCTGTGTTCGTGGATTGAAGGTCAAGGAGAACTTTGTTGTGATCCGACCAAGAGCATATTGATATGTTTGTGGATTGCACTAAATCCAGAGTGGCAGAAAAGGTAATCTAACCTAGAATAAGTGTTATGTGGGTGACAGAAATGAGTGTAGTCTTTATCTAGGGAGTGAAAAGACCTCCAGATGTCATAGTAGCCGTATTGTGTCATTATAGTTCTAAATTTAAGGCTCACAGAGTTAGGGACAGCAAACGTATTAGTGGATTTAGATTTCCCGTCTATTTTATGGTCCCAGACCATATTGAAATCGCCTGCTAGGATAACCTTTCCCTGCTTAACCTGATCTACCTTGCATAGGATCTTTCTTAGGCATCTGGGTTGGAGGACAATTGGGAGGTAAATGGAAACTAAGGTGTATGTGATATGATCTAAATTACAGATTAGGATGAGGAATCTAGATGTGGATTGGTTCATAAGCCACTCTAATGTACAAGTATAGCTGAACCCCTAGCTTTTTTTTAACGAAGGGGGCCAATTCAAAAATTGAAGAATCTTTAGATATGGATGGAGGTGGGCCATCTACTAGTAGGTGCATTTCTTGGAGAAACACCACATCTGCCCTATGAAATTTGAGAGATCTAGTGAGTAGAATTCTTTTACTGGTAGTGTTTAGGTCTCTCACGTTATGTGTTATGAAACTAAGGGAAGACATAAGTTTAACTAAACCCTGAATCAATGACAAATATACCTTGTAGCTTGGTGTTTGGCGGAGGGGAAGATACTGGGTTGTGAATGAAAGTTAGGGGGTTCTGGGAAGGGGGGTATCTGGGCTAAATGAGTTGGTGGAAATAGTCCACCTATGTTGAACCGTAACGTGGCCTCTAAATTTGGGGGGGGAGCAAGTCCAAAAAAAGGAATGAAGCTGAAGAAGTCAGCCCCGCTCACATATAAACATCCAATTATGAACTGGTAGCTTAACTATACTTTAAAAACAACAAATAAATGATATAACAGTTGTAACATAGGTAGCTTAAAACACAATTTTTCCGCATAAAAGGTAGGTATCCTTTCAAGTCTGCAAGGCTTGAGGCCTCAGAGACTGATTGAGGGGGCCGGGTTTCTGACGTTTTGGTCTTTGATCCTTCAAGGTCGACTCTGGAGCCGAGGCCCTCAGTTTGGTAGAGTGGGCAACAGCCGGAGGCATCTGTTCTGGTTGCAAGCCCCAGCTAGTTAGGAGAGTGTTGCCTTGAGCTGGGGATGTCACCACGTGGGTGTGATTGTTCTTAGTCACTATAAGCTTAGTTGGATAGCCCCATTTATACTTAATGTTCACTCTTCTGAGCAACATGGTTATGGGCATATATAGCCTGCGTTGTTGCAGAGAGTGTGAGAGGACAGGTCCGGCAGGAGTTGGATGTCTTTGCAGTTGTCTGGTAAGGCTGGTTTGTTGAAGGCTTTGAAGTTATGAAAGCATACCACAACGTCTCTAGGCCATCTGAAGACATTGTCTTTGGCATCAAAGCTCTATGAGCTCGCTCCATAGTATGTAACGAACCCTAGGGGGCCCAATAGTGACGTGAAAAGAGACTTGAGGAATTCTTGCAGTTCACCTGATGTAACATTTACGGGTATACCTCAGAATCGGACATTGTTTCTCCGAGCTCCGTCTTCCACATCTGCGAGCATTAGTTCAAGTTGGGTGATCTGCTAAGATCTAAGTGTAGGAAAGTAGATTTGAGTGATCTGTGGTGAGGTCATCATGTTGTCTCTCTAAAGTATCTACTCATTCGGCAAACTCTGCAATGTCCTTTCTAAGCTCTGCTGAGCTACGTTGGATTTCAGCAGTGATAAATTTTGTTTGCGCCGCTAGCATTTTTTTCATAATGGCTTCAGTAATATAGTGTTGCAAGTGGGCGGCTGACTGCGTACTAGATTGAGATCGCTCGTCTTGTGATTCTTGGTCACTCACTTCTCTTCTAGATGGGTCTGGGCCTTCAGACTGTTGGGAGAAGTGGTCAAATACGGTCTTTTTAACAGTTGCCGGAGTTCTGGGATGCTGTCTTGAAGTATGCAGCATTTTTGGTAAAGTTGGAGTCAACCTTGAGATGTAACAATGGAGCCTCAGTCAATTTTACCTATACTTAATGAAGAGATAACCTATGCCTGACTGCCTGTTCAAAGCTAGTATATATAAACAAACATAAATGCGAGCAGGCCGGCCTCAGCTTACTCATTGGGATTACACCACTACCATCATGAACAGTGGGGCGTCTAGGATCAGCGAACACCAACAATCAAAATTTAGTATTGCAACTCACTGGGTCGCTGCGGACCGTCCCAAACTTCAGGGAAATAGGGGATACGACCCGAGGGAAGGGAAAAAGGAGAGGGGAAGTGACCAACCCAGACTAGCTGGACCGGAAAGGAGGAAGTGTGATAGGGCCGCAGCAAGCAGTCACAAAGTTGGGCTCACCAAACAACCAAACAATACAATATTTTGTTTTTACACTAACAACAATAGTAATCAGCAACCACGTCGTCTGTGGTACAATAAGGCAGTCTTTTCATACACAGCGGAAAGCCTGGTAAATGAAAGGATTGGCTCTAACAGGGGTAAATTCACAAATATTACAGCGCAGTACAGTAGGCTGGTGATGTATGGAGGTTCCCTTAGGCCAAATGATGGGATAGCCTCAGGTGGGGAGAACTGCTGTGGAGTGTAACAGATTACCAGTATGGGAGCAATACAAACTGCTTGAATAGAGTCAGACTGTCGTTTTCCCAGAGATAAAGTAGGAAGCTTTTGAGTCCTCCTAGTACACGGCCCTAAGGTATGAGCCCTGTGAGTGGGGCAAGTCTTAATTCTGATGTCCCAATTGTAATATATGTAAGGTGTGGATCTCACCAGTACCTGTGAAGCGGCTGGTGATCTGGAGATTCCTTTAATGCAGGCGGCTACAAGCTCAGGAAGGTGGGTAGAGAAGTTCCAGTAGCTGGGGTGGTAACAATCTCCGGTTCTTGCCAGAGATGATGCAACTTGATGTCCAGGATCTCCAGAACTTCCCTGCAGGCTGCAGATCCAAGATGCCAGCTGTTCGCGCCACTCTGCTCTGTACCTACTTCACCAGCCTCCGAAGATGGCAAGAGTCCACAGAGTTTCCCGGCCAACTAGGTGGTTATCCCTGTAAACGGCTTCCGATTTCCGGCCGAAACAGCAGGCCTCAGTGAACCGTGACGGCTGCCCTCAAGTAGAAGGCCGCAGGAACCTTGGTTGATGATGCCGACCAGCCACCCAGCCTTTCGTCCGTCCTGGTTCTCAGCTTCACACAGGGATGACCCCTGTAGCTCCGGAGCGGAGCCCTGACCCTCCAGAGTACAGGCTCTAAGCAGATGTGGGCTTAAGAGGCTGGTGGATGAATATCCGTTGCTCTTCCAGATATCCCAACTTCTCTTGACGGTAGGGTATGATCGCTGGGTTCAGAAAAAATACTGTATTATAGCGTCCTTAAGGTTCTCACTATTATATGAGAGGTTTTAGTTTGGAAAAACAAGCTGAATTTTGTTGTTCAAGCTAGTGTAAGCCCAGAGCTCTGCACACACAAGCGTCCACACAGAATGGAGGTTAGCTCTGCCCCTTACTTAAAGCCTTTATCCCCCATTAAATCCACTTAGCACTGGGTTTTTTTAGTTTTATATCAGTTGCATGCACATGGACAGTCCTTTAGAACAATCTATAAATTGTTGGCTGGCAAATAAATCACTTGAAAGAAGAGTGTTCCAGTCTTACAAGTAGGGTGTTACATATACATGTTTTATGGCATGTAAAGAGAGAGGCAGAGGCTCTAACAACTATATAAAAACATGCCTGATAATTATTAGATAATGGCACAATGTTACTAATTTGAGTTCTGAATTAAATTATTAAAATTTTATATAGAATTTTATGCACCGCAATAAAGACTAATACAACGATTAAAGTGAGCCAGGCAATTGCCCAAGGGAACATTAACAGGGGACACACAGAATCCCTATATCCTAAACTATGTGGTTCTGCTGCCAATAGATTATTTATGCAGACAAGTGCCAAATAGGTTGAGCTTGGTTTACCAGCTGCAACTAGTGCTGTGCACTGTGAGCCACAACTGCTGCAACTTTTTTTTGTTCCTAGTACAACAGCATTACACGCAAATGATGAAAGTCCAAACTAGACTAGGGTGAGAATACACCAGTGACTCCCTAACAGTAATCACTTACAATATAAAGGCAGATGCATTCAGCCCCTCGGTTGCAGCTACCACTCTCAAAGCTGACACCAGGACCGCATCCTGTACCACAGTGTTGGACATAGGTACTACGTCAACACAGTACTCTGGGCAAAGTACTGAGCAGGGATGCGCAATTCCTATTGCCCGATGCCCAGGACATGCAGTTCTGGGTGCAGGGCATGTGGATTTTTTTCACATTTAGCCCTGCTGCGGGCAAGCAGACCGTTAATGATTTTTTTTTCCTCATTAGCAAGCAGACCGTTATAGCTTTTTTCCCTCCCTTATTGAGCAGACGGTTAGGATTTTTTTCTTTATTAAGCAGACAGTAAAAGCTTCCCTTCCCCCTCCCCTTATTACCGCCGCCGTTTCACAGCTTACGCTGCTCAGCTCCTTCCCTTCTAGTCCCTGCATGCAGTGTTGGAGACTTTCGAGGTGAGTGGTAGACTTGTCCCTATCAGTAATTTCCTGGTTGTGCAGCTATTATACAGTAACTGAGTATAATAGAGATCGGCTTGCTCTGCTCCTGCACAGCCGTTAGCTAATCTGTTGGCTAGAGGGGGTACGTTTTGAAAATACATAAATATTTGTATGATTTTTCTTACTTACATTTTTTTATTCAGCTGAACTTTGCTGCTGTTTCACTTTGAGGTTTTACAGCGTTTTCTGTTACCAATACACAAAACAACAGCAAAGTTCATCTGAATTAAAAAATGTAAGTAAAGAAAAATCATACAAATATTTATGTATTTTCAAAAAGTACCCCTTCTAGCTAACAGATTTGCGAACAGCAGCGCAGGAGCAGAATAGGGGGATAAGTTATAATGCAGCTCTGCTGAGATATATCTTGTGAACCTTGACAGTTTGCCAACGATTGATACGGCTTTTACTCTACACGGGAGATCCAATGTTTAGTTTGATCCTGAAAGTATTCTTAAGAGTTCCCCTGTACATCCCCTAATCCCTTCCGGAGTGGGATAGCCTTACAAGCCTCTAATTGTTATCTTTGCAGTATCCGTTATCAGGACTTTTTCCCTTTGCAACAGTTCCATTGTATATAGAACTAAAAAAGTGACAACTTCTATAACTAGAGCCCTAATCTAGACTTTGTCAAATTTCTGTCGGCAGCCTTCTACAAAATTTGTTAACACCCCTCCCCAACCCGAGATCTGGGTAAAGCAGCCAACATCTGCTGTAACTTGGGCTTCTTTATTCTTACCAAAATCACTAACTGCCTCTTTATGTTTAACTTGGGCATTTATCCTTAAAACGAGTATCCCTCTGGTGTCCCTATGCAAACTGCCACATATGTTACACACACTCCATCATTGCTAAACGTACACTCTAATTTGCTGGACCATTATTGGCTGTTTGCTGTCAATTCATTGCACAAACAATGCTAATTAACTAAAAAAAAAAAAAAGCAAGTATCCATCCATAATATCAATGCTGATAATGTTTAGATAGTGTTTCCAGGGCAATTATACCACTGTATTTATAACTTTGTCAGTGTCATTTTTTAAATTAATTTTTTTAAAGCAGCAGTATTGTCACATGCATAATGTCATCTAAATCCTTTAGGGTCATAGTAAATCTCTCACTTGCCAGAGATGGCTGAAACATCCAAGGAGTTTATGGGGTCTTTTTGTTTGGTTTTAAAAAGTGCCATTTAATATTTAGTATCTAGTGTTACTTCTGCTGTCAGAGTGCTGCACACAACAACATGTCTGTAAAACTCAGTGTTAGGGTTATCTTTTTTACAGCCACAAGAAATAACTGTGCAGAGAAAAGTCCCTTGTCTCATACATTTTATGGCGATATACACTCATTACCTGCACACCTTCTACATATCTTTATGTATACTGTGCTGTTGTGTGTGCTTCTGGTGCTGTTAGTAACGCTTTATGTCTCAGCAGCCATTAAACTTAGTAAAGAATCAACAGAAAAGACCATTTTTATTTGTTTTGTGACAAGTGGCTTTTCTCTGCACAGTTAAACCCTTGCATATATTTCTTGTGGCTGTAAAAAGCATAACCCTAACACTGAGTTTTACAGACATGTTGTTGTGTGCAGCACTCTGAAAGCAGAAGTAACACTGGATACTGAATATTAAATGGCACTTTTTAAAATCAAACAAAACCCCCCCACAAACTCCTTGTATACCAGAGAGGGGTGTTTCAGCCACCTCTGGCAAGTGGGAGATTTACTCTGACCCTAAAGGATATTATTTATATGACATTATGCATGTGACAATATTGCTGCCTTTAAATAAAAAAAAAAGGTAAACAATACTGACAAAGCTAGTATGAATACAGCGGTATAGTTGCCTTGGTAACACTGTCTAAACATTTTCAGCATTGATATTATGGATGGATACTTGTTTTTTGTTTAGTTAATTATCATTGTTTGCGCAATGAATTGACAGCAAACAGCCATTAACACTCCAGCAAATTAGAGTGTATGTTTAGCAATGATCGAGTGTGTGTAACATATGTGACAGTTTGTGTATGCTGTATTGCACAGACAGTATGTTGTATGATGAATTTATCACCACTGAGCTGCATTTATCGAGAGACCATTGCGCATAAATTGGTCAGTTCCCCAGCGGATGGCATAGAAGTCAATCAGCATTTGAACTGCTGAGATACTACAGTTCCTGAAGTTCACATTACTGTGCCTTGTACTCAAAGCATGTGTGACAAGCAGCAGCATGCAACACAAACTACTGGGAAAAGGAAACTCTGCTAATTGGCCAAGAACACGAGTGCGCTACAGTGCAGGGCTTTGACAAACCTGGGTCCTAACACCCCAAAGCTTCTACCTTTAATGCCTCTAACAATACAGGGGATTCAATCTTCAAAGCAACGCCTATTATCTAAAGAGAAAATACACCACAATCAACCACACAAAACACACACTACATACACAAATATCTTATACAACAGGATTTTATTTTAAATTGTTTTAATTGTTGGGTGGTGTAGATAGTACAACTCTGTGATAAACATATTGGTCCAATTACATTTGTGTGCCAGTACAAGTAGATTGTCATAAGGGACAAGTAGACTGGGCTACCACTTTAGTCCCGTGGACAAGTAGATTTTTTTTTAAATTTCCACACCCCTGTACTGTGTGACGCAGTTCCAATGACCATATGGAGCAAGGGGTTAACAACTACAGAACCCAAGGAAACTGAAAAAATAAAAGTATATAAAAGATTATTTCTAATTGTACTGTTGCACTGATTTTTGCTGTACGTTGACATGGAGTCTTGTGGGGTCAGACAATAATTTGAAGTTTGGTATAACGTTACAACGCTTTAGCGTCAAACATTAAGTGGTGTTCACCACTTCATCCTCTAACTGAAAGGTCAAGTTTTGCTTGGATAAAAAAATTACCAAGCCCTAGCTTTATCAACTGGTGCTATAGTACGATGTATTGGTAGATTAGTGTTGTATTTTGGCTGGAGCTATATAAAATGCAACCTTAGGGTAGTGTCACTGTGTTGGAGAGGGTTTTGCTGATAGAGCCGGTGCATGTTGGTGCGGTGGCATTAAGTACATTGTTTTGGTGTAGTCAATAGCCCAGTGTTTAGGAGGCAGTGTTTTCTTACAGGTTTGGTATATGGCAACACTTTGTAGCAGCAGTAAGGAAATGATTTAGTGCTGTGCCACTGATAGATTATAGTGGTGTTCTGCTCAGAGAGTAGTGTAACTGGTTTAGTGTTAGTTCTAGATTTACTTTGATTTATTCAACATTATCAGCATTACCATCAAATATGTTTTAAGTGAAGCCCTAGCATGGCGTTTATGATAGCAGAAACATAAAACCTACATCACATGGCCGTTAGCCTCATTAGAATGAAAGCAGTAACCCTTTGCAGTAAATGGATATCGCTTCAAAAGCTGAAAGGTTGGAATGTTGACTTTACATTTTGTTTTTAACATCCCAGGAGCGTGGCATCTAACATTGGATGATTTTAAATGTAACTGTAAAAAAAATCCATGTCTGGATTTAAAAAAAATGATGTCTCTGGCTCTCCAATACCCTGTCTTTTTCCTCAATCATTGTCATCGCATGTCAGATGCATTCTGCCAAAAGGATTAAGTGGTATAAGTTACATGTTATAAAGCTTTTAAACGTGTTATATATATTGGAGTGGGAAGTAGAATGCAAATATAACTAGTACAATCACAAGCTTTCTGGACTGGGGAGCACAAAAATGCAGTGCAATCTGTAATGCAGTCTTTAGTATGTACAATACTTATATTTGTTTTAAAAAATGAAGTTTATCTTCAATATAATCAACAAGAATGTCACATATGAACCAACACATGCATGAATGTGTACTTGAAAATGACTTCTTTGGTCTATATAATCTCCTGAGATATAAAGACTATTATAAAATCAAAGAGTATAACAGGGATTATAAGTAGAGACTAATGCTCTTTGTAAAAATGCATTAACAATCTTATGTGTGTGCTTTGGGTGGGGAAAACAAATAGCTGGCTGCTATGAATGAACCTCACAGTAGGCGGAAGAACCCTTTCTAGGTAATTCCTTAAAATAAAATGAGTGTGCAAAAGAGTGCTGGAAGGAATTTAGCGCCAGTTAGTGTGCCCACCACAAATATATATATATGATCACAAACGAAAATATCTGAACAAACACCTCACAATGATACTAGTGATGGTCTTAAGAATGACAACTCCAATGGCTGTGATAAAGATATGGTGATAATTCTAAACTGCAAGTAAGACAACAGTAATAATCATCCAAAGTTGCAAGATATGATGTAAAGTCCTTAGCAGTTCAAGGGTTTCAAATTGGTTGATATCCACTAAAGTATGTATATACTACTTACAGGACACCCCCCCAATCATATGAGGTAAGTGTGGAACACGATCAGGATGATGCTCAATGGATATTGTAGATACTGGAGGATTCCGTATAGGTGCCAGGCTCCGCCCATATTGTACTCGAACTGCAAAACACCCAACTCCAATACAGCAATCGTCTCCAAGTGAAAGGAAATATTGGCATGCAAATGATCTCCCCAGTAGGTTGTTCGATATCTGTTAAAAGTGGAAGTACAGACTCTTGATTTCATTGGTTGCAGATTCTAGTGACTTATTTATAGCTGTTCCTATTGGTGCTCAGCATGGATGACACCTCTGTGCTCCTGTGAGAGACAAGCATGTGGCAGAAGTTATTTGTATACAGCTGGGAAACTGCTAAAATTGTAAAAAGAACACAAGCTGCACCATAATAAATGATGTGCAGTCTCAGAAAAAATCCCTTGTCAGGAGCACAGAGGTATCTTCCATGCAAAGGACCAATAGGAACAGCTATAAATAAGTCACTAGAATCTGCAACCAATGAAATAAAGAGTCTGTACTTCCACTTTTAACAGATATCGAACAACCTACTGGGGAGATCATTTGCATGCCAATATTTCCTTTCACTTGGAGACGATTGCTGTATTGGAGTTGGGTGTTTTGCAGCTTGAGTACAATAGGGGCGGAGCCTGGCACCTATACGGAATCCTCCAGTATTTACAATATCCACTGAGCATCATCCTGATCGTGTTCCACACTTACCTCATATGATTGGGGGGGTGTCCTGTAAGTAGTATATACATACTTTAGTGGATATCAACCAATTTGAAACCCTTGAACTGTTAAGGACTTTACATCATATCTTGCAACTTTGGATGATTATTACTGTTGTCTTACTTGCAATTTAGAATTATCACCATATCTTTATCACAGCCATTGGAGTTGTCATTCTTAAGACCATTACTAGTATCATTGTGAGGTGTTTATTTGTTCAGATATTTTCGTTTGTGATCATATATATATATATATATATATATATATATATATATATATACACACATATATATATATATATATATATATATATATATATATATATATACACACATACACATACATACATATATACACACACACTTTATGTCACTGTTCATATGCCTAATGAGAACTCGGATGTCCAAATCAGGCATATGGTTATTTTAGCCAAGTAAAGCAATTCTCATCTTGCATCAAATTACATTTTTATTATTTGCCTATACCATAAAAAATACAAATAAAACAAATTCTACTTACCACGAGATGTTCCATCTTCTGATCTTAATCTTTTACCAATTCTAATGTTTGCCGTTTTGTTTGAATATGACTCGGCTTCTGCTAAAAACAACCCAGCATCTGTCAAATCATCATCATCCATGAAAGCTTTTGCACTTTCTGCAGCTTCTATTTCAAAATAGTTCTTTGGGGTGTGAGATGTATAATGTAACTTTGCTTTTGATGTATTGGGTATTCCAGACATTTCTTTAAGCGCTGGTGTAGAGTCTCTTCCACAGACATAAAGTGGACTGTGGCATATGGGGTGTAGATTTACAGGTTTCTTTAACTCCTTTATCAAACTACTTTCTTTATTATATTGCTTGCAGGTGGAGGTCTTATGCAAAGCTGATGCTTGCTCAAGTGTCATTGGTCTTGAATTGAACTCACTATTTTCAAACAATAATTGTTTTCTAGAAAGCACATCATCTTCTTTGAAGTTCTCCATAGAATCAAATTCGTGTAGCAATCCCTTTACTTTCTGGAGGGCAGTTTCAGACACTGAAACTTGCTTTCCGCCAGCAGTACTAAAACCCAAAGTATTCATATTATTGGTTTTATTAATGGGATGTTCACTGTTTGATAATTTTGTATCTTTCTTAAATTCTAACTTCCCTTCTACGGATATTTTTGTTTCCCTCTCTTTCACAGTTATTTTGCTATCAAACTGATCTTGTTTTTCTGGAGGTTGAAAGTGAATATTATCTATTTCAGAAAACATCTTTTTGGCTTTTTTCAAAGACTCATCTGACAACTGTACGGCTTTGCCATTTGCCGTGCTAAAACCCACTGTCTTGGGAATGGAAACATTTTGCTGAGGCAAAATATCATATTTAACAAGATTAGCTACAGAATCATTTTGAAGAAGGGATAGCGTGTTTGATGCATCTTCAGAATCTCTTTTAGTGTAACTCACTCTATTAGGTTTTACAATTGTTTTATTTGCTGGTGCCTCCTTTTCACTTGCACTGGCAAAACTAAATGATGAGGATTTAAGGGAACTACACAGCGGCAAAGATTTTGAGCTAATGCTGTCCTCATTTTCATGTTCGGGATAATTTGGCAGAATTTTAGATGGCTTTGTTTGTGCTTTACATGCAGTATCTACTGTATCTTCGTTGTTAATTTCAGAAAACATTTGCCTTGCTTTTTGTAGAGATTCATGAGAAATAGCTACATTTTTTCCACTTGCTGTACTGAATGTAAGTGAAGACACGCTCGCTACACTTTTATTTACACCTAAATTCTCCCTGGCCAATTCATTTAAGCTCTTTTTCCTTCTTCCTTCAGAACTTATGATGGTAACTTCAGAAGTTTCAGTACAATCTTCACTAGTTGGCCTTGTTTGTGCTTTACATGCAGTATCTAGTGTATCTTCGTTGCCTATTTCAGAAAACATTTGCCTTGCTTTTTGCAGAGATTCATGAGAAATAGCTACATTTTTTCCACTTGCTGTACTGAATGTAAGTGAAGGCACACTCATTACACATTTATTTACAGCTAAAGTCTCTCTAGCCAATTTATTTAAGCTGTTTTTCGTTCCTCCTTCAGAACTTATAATGGTATCTTCAGAAGTTTCAGTACAATCTTCACTAGTTGGCATTGTTTGTGCTTTACATGCAGTATCTACTGTATCTTCGTTGCTGATTTCAGAAAACATCTGCCTTGCTTTTTGTAGAGATTCATGAGAAATAGTCAAATTTTTTCCACTTGCTGTACTGAATGTAAGTGAAGACACGCTCGCTACACATTTTACACCTAAAGTCTCTCTGGCCAATTTATTTAAGTTCTCTTTCTTTCTTCCTTCAGAATTTATGTTATCTTCAGACGTTTCAGTACAATTTTCACCAGTCAGCCTAGGCTGTGCTTTACATGTAGTATCTAGTGTATCTTCGTTGCCTATTTTAGAAAATATCTGCCTTGCTTTTTGCAGAGATTCATGAGAAATAGCTACATTTTTTCCACTTGCTGTACTGAATGTAAGTAGTGGTGTACTCTCTACACATTTATTTACACCTAAAGTCTCTCTGGTGTCCATTTTACTTAAGATGTTTTTTGTCCTTCCTTCAGAACTCACCAGGGTATCTGCATGAGTTTCAGTAAAACTTTCACTAGTTGGCTGTGTTGTACACGCTGTATCTAACACATCTGCGTTGCTGATTTCAGAAAATATCTGCCTTGCTTTTCGCAGAGATTCATGAGAAATAGCTACATTTTTTCCACTTGCTGTATTGAATATAAGTGGCGGTGTACTCGCTACACATTTATTTACACCTAAAGTCTCTCTGGTGTCCATTTTATTTAAGCTCCTTTTATTTCTTCTTTCCAAACTCAGTACAGTATCTGCACAAGTTTCAACACGGATTTCATTGGTGACATTTTCCTTTGCATTTCCTTTACTTTTATTTTGTCTGTGAGCTGGTTCTTCATCAGTAAACCGGTTTCGTACCCTAGCTAAAGAATCCTCGGAAACTGTAACCTTTTTACCCCTTGCTGTGGAGAAACTGAAATCTTTAAAAGTAATATCACTTTCAATGGCTTTTTGATGCCAATCAGATATTTGAATTTGTTTTTGCTCCAAGTTGCTTTTAGGGGTGCTGCAACTGATTGCTCTTGACTGATCAGCATGTGCGTGATTGTTAATATTTTTTATATTATAACTTTCTGTAGCATTTTCAAGACAGTCATCTGCAAACATTTTCCTTACTTTTTCTAAAGAGGACTCAGAAAATGTAATATTTTTTCCACTAGCGGTCTGGAAACCTTTTGCCGGCATCATTCTAGGGTTATTTTGATGGTTCAGTTCTTCCTTATCAGTTTCTAAATGTTCCGTAAGTGATGTCAGTTTTTCGTAAGTAGCAAATTTTTCCGAAGTCATGTTAGATGATGGATTGCCTGTTAACAAGCTACACACATCTGACAAACCTACATCACTAGCAATTTCAGAACTATTTATATGTAATGTTTCCTTGTGACTTTTCCCCCCAACATTATAGTCCAAATGAGCATTTTTGTCTTGAAATTGGGCATTTTTATAATGTAATGAATCACGCTCTGTTACATTTCTTTTAGTACTTTCTAACTTATCGTTTTTCACATCTTTAGAAGTGAATGCTAAAGACAACTGTGTTTTTTTGCAGTTTACAGAATATTTATTCAACTCACTACTGTCATCTAAATCGTTAAATAATTTGACGGCTTTAGTGAACACTTCCTTAGTAATATTAACCATTTTACCACTTGCAAAACTAAATCCCTCAAACCCTTTATCATCAATCAATGACTTAGCTACAGAGTCTGTAAAATCAGATTTTACAAGGTTACATGTGCTGGATTCAGCATTGCCATAATGTTTATCTTCAGCCTTTTCTGAACCATTCAGAGTTATTTTACTCAAATCTATTTCATGGTCTTCTGTTTTTTCTTCTCCAACAGCAAAGCTATCATTGAAGTCAACATCTTTCCATACATCTGAATTATTAAGGTTCTGCGATTCCTCATAAAATACTGGTTTGTGTTGTCTGCTGTCACTATTTGCTGCTCCAGCACTAGCTTTTATGAACTGTGTAAAGTCAAGTTGGCTTCCTGCATTTTCTATAATCGCAGAAAGTTCACTGATTTCAGCTATTTGACTTTCAGTCAATACTTCATTTAAATGAGACAGTATTTTTGTAGAGCAGCCCTGAATTTTCGGTTCCTTCACTGTTGCAGCAGCAGAATTTGAGGTTAATAATGTATGGTTTGATATCTGATTGGTTTGATGACTCTTATTTATTTGGGTGTCGTTAAGTTTGTTTATATTCAAGTTATTTACATTTGAATTTTCCTTAACTTTTGCCTTTAACCCCTTGTTTTCACTTTCAGAATTATCCGTTTGTGCCCTATGTTTGTTCATAATATTATCTAAACAAGCATTTGATAATGTGTTAGGGAACTCATCAAATTGATCTACTTTGCATTTTTTAGCATCCCCTAAAACTTGGCTATTTACATCTTCGATATCTTTAAACAAAAATCTACCTTTAGCAAGTTTACTTGCAGAGACGTTTATTTGCTTATTGGATGCTGTTTTGAAACCCTTTAAATTGCTTTCTGGTGTAGAATCATCTAAGCTTGTCAACAAATTTAATTTGCTCTCCATTTTATTTTCATTATCAAACTTCTGAGCTTCTAGTTCTTTAAATAGATTTTGTCCTTTTTTGAGATTATCTTCTGAAACGTGAATGTTTTTATTTGATGCGGTTTTAAAACCAGCAAATGTCCTATTCATTTTTTCTGGGTGTGCTATAGGAGAATTGCTAGTGTTCATTTTTCTAATAACATCTGCACACTCTGTATTATTTTGGGCTAGAGAGAGAGAGTTGTGTGACTGTGGCTCACTAAGTCCATCAATGTTAGTGACTTGTTCAGAACATCTAGTATCAGACAAAATAGCTTCAAGATGCTCGGGTGGTTCTGTTTGAGCTTTTAAATTGACAATGTTTAGGTTATATAAGCATGTTTCATTTAGTTTATCGCTTGAATTTTCACTCATTGTCTTCTTTTCAATCCTTTCTATCAATAATGCGTTGTTTGGCAAGAGATTGTTTTGTAAATGCAGATCGTCTGATGAAGATGGTAAAGACTCTAACTTTTCGCGTTTTCTATCAGCGAAATTAGGCTGAACATCTTTGCTTGAGGAAACACACATATTGAAACTTGCAACACCTTGTTTTGTTTGTATGGGAGATGAATGGTAATACTGAGCACTGCTAATCTGAACAATATATCTGTCCTGCTCTGCACACTGCTTTATGTGCTGCTCACAAACAGACTCAACCTTCTGTCGTTTCTTAGCTACAAGAGCAGCTGTAGCATAGACCTTTCTTTTTATACTTGATAAGATTTTACCACCATTATCTTCCTCCATTGGCTTCACTTCTGAATGCTGAGAGGATTCAGATCTAGATAATTCCTCATTCTCCTTGCTTAGAAGGAATCCGTCCATTTTACTGAAACACAGCTGATCACTCTCTTCCTTTCCCTTGGGTTCTGCATTTGGCTCGCTCTGTGCACAATTTTCGGTGTGAGAATCCAGTGTTTCTAAGGAAGGAAAACAGTCATGACTATTACAATGAAACAAATAAAATGTAAACCCTTTGCAACCATAATGCCCCGTCATAAATGGATTATAGTAGTAACGTAAAACTAGAATCTGAATACACTGATAAAAACTGGAGCCTTGAAGGAACATTGTAATTTTTTTCTGTGTTATCTTTAAAAACAGAATATGTATTCTATTTTTTTTGTTTAAACACATGATCTGATTAAACCAAAACTTTCTCATCCACCAAGGAAGTTCATAGGTTTGTATTCAATGGTAGAATGTTTTTTTTTTTTTTTTTTTTTTAAAGTAATGACCCTTTAAGAAAATACAAAGCTCAGAAAGTAGCACTAGGGATCAGATAGGGGCAATATAAACCTTATAAACTATATTAAAATGTTCAAATAGATGATGTTTTGATTGCAAAGTAAATGATTTCATAAGGAAACTGGGCATGGCTTTCAGTATCCTCCTGACATTTTTCTAACAGCACATAGAAAGATAGCTGTGCTGAGACCATGCTATATTTCTTCTTGGAACATTCAACAAAAATGGTTCGTAAAAGGATAAACCTCTTAATATATGAATGATTTATTTGAGAACATGAAATAACTATGTTGTAAGCTTTTTGCATGTCGAGTTGCGCTCATATTACAAGTTGAAAGTTAACAGTTTTCCCTCGCTCGCTAACCTGACGAGCGCAAAAAGTCGAACTTAGAACTTATTCCCCCATAGAAGTCAATGAAGCAAAAAAAGTGGGAAAAACTTTACACCCTACTTGTGCGCAAACACAATGGTATATTCTCATGTGTGCTAACCCGACATGAAAATATTTTCACATTCCAATGTTCTTCACATAGAATATACTTATATTTATTCATAAATACATATATATATATATATATATATATATATATATATATATATCAGCAATTTAAAATATGGGGAGGCAAAAAGTGAGTTTAAAATCCTCCACTAAATCCAAAATGTAGAGAAAATAACTCATTGTGTAAACCATTTACAAATCTAGAAAAGTCAGAAGACTTGCTTTTACCACAGAAACTCTCTGATTACACTGTTTCCAATGCAGCAAAGGGAAGTCTGCCTTAAAAAGCAGGCTAGAAGTAAAAAAGTGAGTCATTGTGAACCTCATTTGCATATCTCACCCAGAATCCTTTGCTGCATTGTAAACAGTGTAATCAGAGAGTTTCTGTGGTAAAAGCAAGTCTTCTGACTTGGAAACAGTGTAATCAGAGAGTTTCTGTGGTAAAAGCAAGTCTTCTAACTTGTCTAGATTTGTAAATGGTTTACACAATTAGTTATTTTCTCTACATTTTGGATTTAGTGGAGGATTTTAAACTCACTTTTCACCTCCCCATATTTTAAATTGCTGTTGTATTTCCCCCAGAAAACAACTTTACCAAGCAGTGATTCAACCTACTCCCAGCTGATGAGTGGCAATAACCACGAAACAGCTGTTCTGGGATTGGTCTGAATCACTGTACTACCCCTAGCTAAGCTTAGAAGCTGTGTAATGCGGGGATGCTATAGCGTAAAGGGAAGTCTGCCTTAAAAAGCAGGCTAGAAGTGAGACATTATGAACCTCAATTGCATATATCACCCAGAATCCTTTGCTGCATTGGAAACAGTGTAATCAGAGAGTTTCTGTGGTAAAATCAAGTCTTCTGACTTGTCTAGATTTGTAAATGGTTTACACAATGAGTTACTGTCTCTACATTTTATATATATATATATATATATATATATATATATATTATTTTTTTATTTTTTTTTTGGAATATACACACACATGATTATATGTAGGTATAGATATATACGGTTATATATTGTATATATGTGCAGAACATTGGAATGTGAAATATTTACAGTACAGTAAATACACAGTATAACTTTATTAAATATGAATATTGCACAAATATGCTTTTACATGTTTACTCATCTACTTAAAGGGACACTAAATCCAATTTTAAGCAACTTTCTAATTTACTCTTACTATCATATTTTCTTCGTTCTCTTGCTATCTTTATTTAAAAAGCAGGAGGTGTGATGCATAGGAGCCGGCCCATTTTTGGTTGAGAACCTGGAATATGCTTGCTTATTGGTGGGTAAATGAAAGCCTCTAATACACAAGCGCTATCCATGGTGCTGAACCTAAAATGGGCTGGCTGCTAAGATTTACATTACTGCTTTTAAAATAAAGATGGCAAGAGAACGAAGAAAAAAATGATAATAGGAGTACATTAGAAAGTTGCTTAACATGTCATGCTTTATCTGAACAAGAAAAAAATTGAGTTCAGTGTCCCTTTAACTGGAAAGAATTCCAATGCATATATGTCTATATGTGTGTACATATGTGTTTATATGTGTATATATGTCTGTAAAACATAATTTATGTAAGAACTTACCTGATAAATTAATTTCTTTCATATTAGCAAGAGTCCATGAGCTAGTGACGTATGGGATATACATTCCTACCAGGAGGGGCAAAGTTTCCCAAACCTCAAAATGCCTATAAATACACCCCTCACCACACCCACAAATCAGTTTAACGAATAGCCAAGAAGTGGGGTGATAAGAAAAAAGTGCGAAGCATAAATATAAGGAATTGGAATAATTGTGCTTTATACAAAAAAATCATAACCACCACAAAAAAGGGTGGGCCTCATGGACTCTTGCTAATATGAAAGAAATGAATTTATCAGGTAAGTTCTTACATAAATTATGTTTTCTTTCATGTAATTAGCAAGAGTCCATGAGCTAGTGACGTATGGGATAATGACTACCCAAGATGTGGATCTTCCACGCAAGAGTCACTAGAGAGGGAGGGATAAAATAAAGACAGCCAATTCCGCTGAAAAAAATCCACACCCAAAAATAAAGTTTAAATCTTATAAAGAAAAAAACTGAAAAGATAAGCAGAAGATTCAAACTGAAACAGCTGCCTGAAGTACTTTTCTACCAAAGACAGCTTCAGAAGAAGAAAACACATCAAAATGGTAGAATTTAGTAAAAGTATGCAAAGAAGACCAAGTTGCTGCTTTGCAAATCTGATCAACCGAAGCTTCATTCCTAAACGCCCAGGCAGTAGAAACTGACCTAGTAGAATGAGCTGTAATCCTTTGAGGCGGAGTTTTACCCGACTCAACATAAGCATGATGAATTAAAGATTTCAACCAAGATGCCAAAGAAATGGCAGAGGCCTTCTGACCTTTCCTAGAACCGGAAAAGATAACAAATAGACTAGAAGTCTTTCGAAAATTCTTAGTAGCTTCAACATAATATTTCAAAGCTCTAACTACATCCAAAGAATGCAATGATTTCTCCTTAGAATTCTTAGGATTAGGACATAATGAAGGAACCACAATTTCTCTACTAATGTTGTTAGAATTCACAACCTTAGGTAAAAATTTTAAAGAAGTTCGCAACACCGCCTTATCCTGGTGAAAAATCAGAAAAGGAGACTCACAAGAAAGAGCAGATAATTCAGAAACTCTTCTGGCAGAAGAGATTGCCAAAAGGAACAAAACTTTCCAAGAAAGTATTTTAATGTCCAATGAATGCATAGGTTCAAACGGAGGAGCTTGAAGAGCCCCCAGAACCAAATTCAAACTCCAAGGAGGAGAAATTGACTTAATGACAGGTTTTATACGAACCAAAGCTTGTACAAAACAATGAATATCAGGAAGATTAGCAATCTTTCTGTGAAAAAGAAAAGAAAGAGCAGAGATTTGTCCTTTCCAGGAACTTGCAGACAAACCTTTATCCAAACCATCCTGAAGAAACTGCAAAATTCTCGGAAGTCTAAAAGAATGCCAGGAAAAATGATGAGAAAGACACCAAGAAATGTAAGTCTTCCAGACTCTATAATATATCTCCCTAGATACAGATTTACGAGCCTGTAACATAGTAGTAATCACAGAGTCAGAGAAACCTCTTTGACTAAGAATCAAGCGTTCAATCTCCATACCTTTAAATTTAAGGATTTGAGATCCTGATGGAAAAAAGGACCTTGCGACAGAAGGTCTGGTCTTAACGGAAGAGTCCTCGGTTGGCAAGAGGCCATCCGGACAAGATCCGCATACCAAAACCTGTGAGGCCATGCTGGAGCTACCAGCAGAACAAACAAGCATTCCTTCAGAATCTCTGAAATTACTCTTGGAAGAAGAACTAGAGGCGGAAAGATATAGGCAGGATGATACTTCCAAGGAAGTGACAATGCATCCACTGCTTCCGCTTGAGGATCCCTGGATCTGGACAGATACCTGGGAAGTTTCTTGTTTAGATGAGAGGCCATCAGATCTATTTCTGGAAGTCCCCACATTTGAACAATCTGAAGAAATACCTCTGGGTGAAGAGACCATTCGCCCGGATGTAACGTTTGGCGACTGAGATAATCCGCTTCCCAATTGTCTATACCTGGGATATGAACCGCAGAAACTAGACAGGAGCTGGATTCCGCCCAAACCAGAATTCGAGATACTTCTTTCAAAGCCAGAGGACTGTGAGTCCCTCCTTGATGATTGATGTATGCCACAGTTGTGACATTGTCTGTCTGAAAACAAATGAACGATTCTCTCTTTAGAAGAGGCCAAGACTGAAGAGCTCTGAAAATTGCACGGAGCTCCAAAATATTGATCGGTAATCTCACCTCCTGAGATTCCCAAACCCCTTGTGCTGTCAGAGACCCCCACACAGCTCCCCAACCTGCAAGACTTGCATCTGTTGAAATTACAGTCCAGGTCGGAAGAACAAAAGAAGCCCCCTGAACTAAACGATGGTGATCTGTCCACCACGTCAGAGAGTGTCGTACAATCGGTTTTAAAGATATTAATTGAGATATCTTTGTGTAATCCCTGCACCACTGGTTCAGCATACAGAGCTGAAGAGGTCGCATGTGAAAACGAGCAAAGGGGATCGCGTCCGATGCAGCAGTCATAAGACCTAGAATTTCCATGCATAAGGCTACCGAAGGGAATGATTGAGACTGAAGGTTTCGACAAGCTAATATCAATTTTAGACGTCTCTTGTCTGTCAAAGATAGAGTCATGGACACTGAATCTATCTGGAAACCTAAAAAGGTTACCCTTGTCTGAGGAATCAATGAACTTTTTGGTAAATTGATCCTCCAACCATGATCTTGAAGAAACAACACAAGCCGATTCGTATGAGATTCTGCTAAATGTGAAGACTGAGCAAGTACCAAGATATAGTCCAAATAAGGAAATACCACAATACCCTGTTCTCTGATTACAGACAGAAGGGCACGAGAACCTTTGTAAAAATTCTTGGAGCTGTTGCTAGGCCAAACGGTAGAGCTACAAACTGGTAATGCTTGTCTAGGAAAGAGAACCTCAGAAACTGATAGTGATCTGGATGAATCGGAATATGCAGATATGCATCCTGTAAATCTATTGTAGACATATAATGCCCTTGCTGAACAAAAGGCAGGATAGTCCTTACAGTTACCATTTTGAATGTTGGTATCCTTACATAACGATTCAATATTTTTAGATCCAGAACTGGCCTGAAGGAATTCTCCTTCTTTGGTACAATGAAGAGATTTGAATAAAACCCCAGCCCCTGTTCCAGAACTGGAACTGGCATAATTACTCCAGCCAACTCTAGATCTGAAACACATTTCAGAAATGCTTGAGCCTTCGCTGGGTTTACTGGGACACAGGAAAGAAAAAATCTCTTTGCAGGAGGCCTTATCTTGAAGCCAATTCTGTACCCTTCTGAAACAAACAATGTTCTGAATCCAAAGATTGTGAACAGAATTGATCCAAATTTCTTTGAAAAAACGTAATCTGCCCCCTACCAGCTGAGCTGGAATGAGGGCCGCACCTTCATGTGGACTTAGGAGCTGGCTTTGATTTTCTAAAAGGCTTGGATTTATTCCAGACTGGAGATGGTTTCCAAACTGATACCGCTCCTGAGGATGAAGGATCAGACTTTTGTTCCTTGTTGTGACGAAAGGAACGAAAACGATTATTAGACCTAAATTTACCTTTAGATTTTTTATCCTGTGGTAAAAAAGTTCCTTTCCCTCCAGTAACAGATGAGATAATAGAATCCAACTGATAACCAAATAATTTATTACCCTGGAAAGAAAGAGAAAGCAGAGTAGACTTAGAAGACATATCCGCATTCCAAGTTTTAAGCCATAAAGCTCTTCTAGCTAAAATAGCTAGAGACATATACCTGACATCAACTCTAATGATATCAAAGATGGCATCACAAATAAAATTATTAGCATGTTGAAGAAGAATAATAATGCTATGAGAATTATGATCTGTTACTTGTTGTGCTAAAGCTTCTAACCAAAAAGTTGAAGCTGCAGCAACATCCGCTAAAGATATAGCAGGTCTAAGAAGATTACCTGAACGCAAGTAAGCTTTTCTTAGAAAGGATTAAATTTTCCTATCTAAAGGATCCTTAAAGGAAGTACCATCTTCCGTAGGAATAGTAGTACGCTTAGCAAGAGTAGAGACAGCCCCATCAACCTTAGGGATTTTGTCCCAAAATTCTAATCTGTCAGATGGCACAGGATATAATTGCTTAAAACGTTTGGGTAATTCATTTACTCCTTCTAAATTATTCCATTCCCTGGAAATTACTTCAGAAATAGCACCAGGGACAGGAAAAACTTCTGGAATAACCACAGGAGATTTAAAAACCTTATCTAAACGTTTAGATTTAGTATCAAGAGGACCAGAATCCTCAATTTCTAATGCAATTAGGACTTCTTTAAGTAAAGATGAATAAATTCCATTTTAAATAAATATGAAGATTTATCAGCATCAACCTCTGAGACAGAATCCTCTGAACCAGAAGAACCATTATCAGAATCAGAATGATGATGTTCATTTAAAAATTCATCTGAAAAATGAGAAGTTTTAAAAGACTTTTTACGTTTACTAGAAGGAGGAATAACAGACATAGCCTTCTTAATGGATTTAGAAACAAAATCTCTTATGTTATCAGGAACACTCTGAGTATTAGATGTTGACGGAACAGCAACAGGTAATGTAACAGTACTAAAGGAAATATTATCTGCATTAACAAGTTTGTCATGACAATCAGTACAAACAACAGCTGGAGGAACAGATACCATAAGTTTACAGCAGATACACTTAGCTTTGGTAGCTCCAGCACCAGGCAGCGATTTTCCAGAAGTATCTTCTGACTCAGTTTCAACGTGGGACATCTTGCAATATGTAATAGAAAAAACAAGATATAAAGCAAAATTGATCAAATTCCTTAAATGACAGTTTCAGGAATGGGAAAAAATGCCAGTGAACAAGCTTCTAGCAACCAGAAGCAATAAATAATGAGACTTAAATAATGTGGAGACAATAGTGACGCCCATATTTTTTATTTTTTTTAGCGCCAAAGAAGACGCCCACATTATTTGGTGCCTAAATGCTTTTGGCGCCAAAAATGACGCCACATCCGGAACGCCAACACTTTTGGTGCAAAAGAACGTCAAAAATGACGCAACTTCCGGCGACACGTATGACGCCGGAAACAGAAAAAAAAATTTTGCACCAAAAAAGTCAGCGCCAAGAATGACACAATAAAATGTAGAATTTTCAGCCCCCGCGAGCCTAACAGCCCACAGGGAAAAAGTCAAATTTTAAGGTAAGAAAAAATTGATTTATTCATATGCATTATCCCAAATATGAAACTGACTGTCTGAAATAAGGAAAGTTGAACATCCTGAGTCAAGGCAAATAAATGTTTGAATACATATATTTAGAACTTTATAAAAAAGTGCCCAACCATAGTTTAGAGTGTCACAGAAAATAAGACTTACTTACCCCAGGACACTCATCTACATGTTGTAGAAAGCCAAACCAGTACTGAAACGAAAATCAGTAGAGGTAATGGTGTATATATATAAGAGTATCTGAAAAGGGAGGTAAGAGATGAATCTCTACGACCGATAACAGAGAACCTATGAAATAGACCCCATAGAAGGAGATCATTGAATTCAAATAGGCAATACTCTCCTCACATCCCTCTGACATTCACTGCACGCTGAGAGGAAAACCGGTCTCCAACCTGCTGCGGAGCGCATATCAACGTAGAATCTAGCACAAACTTACTTCACCACCTCCATAGGAGGCAAAGTTTGTAAAACTGATTTGTGGGTGTGGTGAGGGGAGTATTTATAGGCATTTTGAGGTTTGGGAAACTTTGCCCCTCCTGGTAGGAATGTATATCCCATACGTCACTAGCTCATGGACTCTTGCTAATTACATGAAAGAAATACATATATAGACATATAAATAAATATATATGTACACATAAACACACACACACATATATATATATATATATATATATATATATATACATATACACACACACATACATACACACACACAGCTGAGACCTCATATCTTTGAGCCCTTATAACTTATGTGCAATTTTTTAAAATATTTTTTATTAAATGGTGTTATGAGTGCAACTGTACTTTGTAATGTATTTTTGATGTGTTTTGTGAGACTTTATGGTTTTGTGAAACAGCTAACCAGAGCTACAAGGTCGCGCTAACCTGAAGAGCATTAACTTCACTTGTGCTAAAGTGATTGCATTTACTTTCAACTTGTAATATGTGCACACACAAAAAAAAAAAACACGTGCAAACACCCGTTTTAAACCCCTTTTCGCTCACGCGTAACTGTTAGGGCTCCACACGTAATCTAACCCTTAGTCTTTCTGGGAACTTCATGCTAAAATTTTTGCTCATCGTTTCTGTCAACACAGAGGTACTAACAATATAACATTATTAGGGTAGATACATGTAAACAGGGCACAAAACATACCAGGGACCATTGCACCTGCTATAAAGGGACAGTAAGTAAACCCTAAGATTGTCATACAAAATGTAGTAAAATAACTATGCTTTTGCTAATAATTGTGCCCCCCACCTTTTCCTGTAATTCAGATTAGAATCTACAAAATAATGAAGCATTTGCTGATATAATGACAGTGGCTAGCCTTATCTAATGGAGTAACAAGTTCTGATTAGATCCTCTGTATAAGGGAAGTCCTGGGTGGTTTGACTGTTGAAAAAAAAATGCAGCCAAAAATATACACAACATATGATTTTGGCAAGACTGCAGAGAAATAGTAATTACAAGCTGTTTACTGTGCCTTTAAAAGGGACATCAAACGCAAAAAAAATAGTAATTCATGATTCAGAGCATACAATTTAAAAAAAAAAATTACTTTTATTAAATTTGTTTTGTTCTCATGTTATTCTTTGTTGAAAAGATATGTAGATAGGTAGTGTACACATGCCTGGAGCACAACATGGCAAAAAAGTGTGCTGCCACCTAGTGCACTTGCTTAAGTATAACATTCTTGCGAACTGCTGCCATGTAGTCCTGCAGACACGTGCACACGCCTGAGCTTAACGTCCTGCTTTTCAACAAAGGATACCAAGAAAACAAAAATACTTTTTTTTATAATAGAAGTAAATTGCAAAGTTTTTTTAAAGTTGTATGGTCTTTCTAAATCATGAAATAAATGTTTGGGGTTTTATGTGCCTTTAAGCCCTGGCATTAGAGCTGGGGAGATATGAGAAGTACACAAGTAGCATGCACAAGTACAGGTGTCATTGCCACGCAACTGCTGACAAAGGAACAGATGGCCCCTAGACCCGCAAAGAATAAGGGGGATGAGTCACCACATTAGATGGTCAATAAGGATCTAAATTCTCTGCAGCAAGTTTGTTACATTCATTTTTATAGCATTTTCTTATTGTGTGCTCATATATAACTGTGATTAATCCCAGAAGAGAGGTTAAACACATAGTTAAAAGGGACATGATACCCTTTTTATTTTTAAGATTCAGATTGTTTTTAAAAAAATGTCCAATTTCCTTTTGTTATTAGAAAACCTAGGTAGGTAGAGTGCAGGTGTCTAGAGAACTATAGCACCAGTTTTGCAAGAATGCTTTAGAGCACTAAATGGCAGCAGTGTCTGCACTATGTATAACATTGTTAAAGTTATTTCTGAAAAACTACTGCCATAAAGTGCTCTAGACATGTGCACAGAGCCTAACCACCTGCTTTTCAACAAAGGATACAAAAAGAACAAAGTACATTTGATCACACAAGTAAATTATGCTCAGGAGCAGTAATGTGTTATAGGTTTGTAGCTGAACATATCAGGCAACAGGCATATGTGCATGGCCAAAAATCACCAGCCATGATGGTCTCTAAAACAGAAGTTTATTGCTGCTTGGGAAGGGACTATTTTGCAAAAGTTAAACACATAGTTAGATACCCCCTAAAACTTAAATTCAGCTTAGGTGAAAAAAAGGTACAGTAAAGACTACGTTTTTGTTTCATGAGTCAGACAGAGCATAGAACCCTTACAAAGTTTCCAATTTACTTCTGTTATCAAATTTGATTGGTTTCTATAGTATGTTTTGCTGTATAGCATACCTAGGTAGACAGCATGCACGTGTATAACATTGTTAACAACATTATTGCAAATCTATTCCCATATAGTGCTTCAGACACGTGCACCCTTCCTGAACCTTAGTTCAGCATGCTAAGGCACTGTGGCTGAGCTCTGTAGCAACCCAAGGGTTGCAGGTTCGATCCCCGGCAAAGTCCACTCAGCCTTTCATCCATCCGAGGTCGATAAAATGAGCAGCGCCTTGAGAACCTTATGGGTGATTAGCCACGCTTTACAAGTACCCAATACATACATACCTGCTTTTTAACAAAGGAATACCAAGAGTATAAGGTAAATTTGATAACAAAATGTATGCTTACCTGAAAAATGTCTCTCTTTCCAGGCATGGAGAGTACACAATTTCCAATTACTAGTGGGATATTCAACTCCTGGCCAGCAGGAGGAGGCAAAGAGTACCCCAGCAGAGCTGTTAAGTGTCACTTCCCTTACCCATAATCCCCAGTTATTCGGCCAAAGGGATAACACAAGGGTATAGAAGGTGCCTGAGGTTTATACCAAAACATTTGCCGTCTTAATTAAATAAAGAGCGGGTTGTGGACTCTCCATGCCCGGAAAGAAAGAAATTTATCAGGTAAGCATATATTTTGTTTTCTTTCCAATGGCATGGAGAGTCCACGATTCCCAATTACTAGTGGGAACCAATATACAACAAGCTAGAGGACACAGAATGGAAGGGAGAACAAAACAGACGGACTTAAACAGAAGGCACCAACGCTTGAAGAACTTTTCTCCCAAAGGAAGACTCAGCCAAGGCAAAAGTATAAAATTTGTAGAATTTGGAAAGAGTATGCAATGAGGAGCAGGTGGCCGCCTTGCAGATTTGCTCCACACATGCTTAATTTTTGATAGCCCAGGAAGAAGAGACAGCCCTAGTGGAATGAGCCATAATTCTCTCAGGAGGCTGATGTGCAGCTGTCTCGTATGCTAATCGGATAACACTTCTCAACCAGAGAGAAAGAACAGTAGAAGTGGCCTTCTGACCCTTACGCTTACCAGTGAAAACAACGAACAGGGCAGAAGACTGCCTAAAATCTTTAGTTGCTTTTTCAAATTTTAGAGCACGCACAACATCCAGATTGTGTAACAAACGTTACTTCTGAGAAGGAGGATTCTGACAAAAGGAAGGTACAACAATTTCTTGATTGATGTTGCGATCCGATACCACTTTAGGAAGAAATCCCAATTTAGTACGAAGTACTGCCTTATCCCCATAAAAAAAAAAATCAGGTAAGGTGAATCACACTGCGATCAGATGAAACAGCAACTAGAAACAAAACTTAATATCAACCGAATGCATAGGCTCAAACGGAGCCTGTTGCAAAACTTTAACACTGTTAAGGCTCCAAGGAGGAGCAACAGGTTTAAACACAGGTCTGATTCTGACCAAGGCCTGAACAAAAGATGATACATCTGGCAGATCTGCCAGACATTTGTGCAAAAGAATAGACAGTGCAGAAATATGAAGATTCAGAGTACTGACAGACAAACCTTTCTCCAGACCCTACTGAAGAAAAGACATAATGGGAGGAAAACTCACTAGACTCCAAGTGAAACCCCTCGATTCGCACTAATACAGGTATTTACACCATACCTTATGGTAAATCTTACGAGTAACTGGCTTACGAGCCTGAAGCATAATATCAATGACCTTCTAAGAAAAAAAACGCCTAGCCAAGACTAGGCTTTCAATCTCCAAGCAGTCAGCTTCAGAGAATCTAGATTTGGGTGGAGAAAGGGACCCTGAAGTAGAAGGTCCTTCCTCAGTGGAAATCTCCAAAGGGGGAAGAGATGACATCTTCACCAGATCGGCAAACCAGATCTTGCGAGGCCAGGAAGGAGCTTTTAGAATCACAGAGGCCATCTCCTGCTTGATACAAGCAATGACTCGAGGAAGGAGAGCAAACGGTGGGAACAGATACTCCAGACTGAAGTTCCAAGGCACCACCAGAGCGTCTATCAGAGCAGCCTGTGGATCACTTGATCTTGAGTCATACTTTGGAAGCTTGGTGTTTAAACGAGACGCCATCAGATCCAACTCCAGAACCCCCCACCGGAGACTTATCATTGAGAAAATCTCTGGCTGGAGAGCCCACTCCCCTGGAAGAAAAGTCTGCCTGCTCAGAAAATCCGCTTCCCAGATGTCCTCCCCTGGGATGTGGATGGCAGAGAGGAGGCAATAGTGAGACTCCGCCCACTTGAGAATGCGAGTCACCTCCTCCATTGCTAAGTTAGTCCAAGTTTCTCCCTGGTGATTTATGTATGCCACAGAGGTGATATTGTCTGATTGAAATCTGATAAACCGGACTAAAGCTAGTTGAGGCCAGGCTATTAAAGCATTGTAAATTGCTCTCAACTCTAGTATGTTTATGGGAAGAGAAGACTCCTCCTGAGTCTAAAGACCCTGAGTCTTCAAAGAACCCCAAACTGCTCCACAGCCTAAAAGTCTAGGGTCCGTAGTCACAATCACCCAGGATGGTCTCTGCGAAGTCCACCAAGATAGAGAGTCTCTTGCTAGGGGGTCCAGAGCTATCCTCTGCGATAGATCCGAGTGGTCTCCGTTCCATTGTCTGAGCATGCATAACTGTAAGGATCTCAGATGGAACCAAGCAAACGGAATGATGTCAATGGAAGCAACCATCAGACCAATTACTTCCATACACTGAGCCACAGATGGACGGGTAGAGGACTGAAGAGAAAGGCAAGAAGCCAGAAGTTTGGATTTTTTGACCACTGTCAGAAAAATCTTCATGGACAGAGAATCTATAATTGTTCCTAAGAAACACACCCTGATATCTGGCACCAGGGAATTCTTCTCCAGATTCACTTTCCACCCGTGGGAACGTAAAATAGACAACATCATCTCTGTATGAGATCTTGCTAACTGAAAAGATGGCACTTGAACCAAAATGTCCTCCAGATAAGGCGCCACCGCTATTCCCTGAGATCTGACCACCGCCAAAAGGGCCCCTAGGACCTTTGTAAGGATTCGAGGAGCCGTGGCAAGGCCAAAGGGAAGAGCAACAAACTGGAAATGTTTGTCTAGAAAAGCAAACTGTAGGAATTAGTGATGTTCCCTGTGAATGGGAACATGAAGATATGCATCGTTTAGATCTATGGTAGTCATGAACTGACCTTCCTGAACCCAGAGTAGAATGGAATAAATAGTTTCCATTTTGAAGGATGGAACCTTGAGGAATTTGTTGAGACACTTTAGGTCTAAAATGGGACGAAAAATACCCTCTTTATTTTTGGGAACAACAAAAGGAAAAAAGATTTGAATAGAATACTTGACCCTGTTCCTCTATGGGAATTGAAACAATCACTGCCAGGGAAGATAGGTCTTTTACGCAATTTAAGAAGGCCTCTCTCATTATCTGGTTTGTCGATAACCTTGACAGGATAAATCTGCCCCTGGGGAGACGAGACTTGAATCCTATTCTGTATCCCAGAGATACTACTTCCACGGCCCAGGGATCTGGAACATCACAGGTTTCAAGCCTGCCAAAAAAAGAAAAGCCTGCCCCCCACTTGATCCAAGACTAGATCGGGGGTGGCCCCTTCATGCCGATTTAGAATCAGCGGAAAGTTTCTTTGTTTGCTTCCCCTTGTTCCAAGGCTGACTGGATCTCCATGAGGACCTGGATTGTTCCAGCTTGGAAGAGGAAGACTTTTGTTCTTTGAAGCTACGAAAGGAACAACATTTTTTTTTTTTATTTCCAGACATAGAGAGTCCATTACATCATTCCAATTACTAGTGGGATATTCACTCCTGGCCAGCAGGAGGCAAAGAACAGTTAAACGTCACTTCCCTTACCCATAACCCCCAGTCATTAGGCTGAAGGGAAATGGAAAAAGATGATAACACAAAGGTGTAGAGGTGCCTGAGGTTTAACAAAAAATAATGTCATTTAAGGGTGGGGTCGTGGACTCTCCATGTCCGGAAATAAAGAAATTTATAAGGTAAGCATAAATTGTATTTTCTTTCCTATGACACAGAGAGTCCACAACCTCATTCCAATTACTAGTGGGAACCAATACCCAAGCTAGAGGATATGAAATAAACAGGGAGGGAGAAAAAGGAAGGACCACCTAAACAGAAGGAACCGCTGCTTGAAAGCAAAAGTATCACATTTGTAGAATTTGGAAAAAGTATGCAGAGAGGACCATGTTGCCGCGTTGCAAATCTTTTCCACAGAAACTTTATTTTTGAAAGCCCAAGAAGATGAGGCAGCCCTAGTGGAGTGAGTTGTAATTCTCTCAGGAGGCTGCTGACCAGCAGTCTCATAAGCAAAACGAATCATACTTCTCATCCATAGGGAAAGAGAAGTAGAAGTAGAAGTGGCCTTCTGACCTTTACGCTTTCCAAAGAAACAAACAAACAGGGCAGAAGACTGACGAAAATCTTTAGTAGCCTGCAGGTAAAATTTTAGAGCACGCACAACATGCAAGTTATGCAAAAGATGTTCCTTATTAGAAGAAGGATTAGTACAAAGAGAAGGAACAATGATTTCTTGATTAATGTTACTATCCAAATCCACCTTAGGAAGAAAACCCAATTTAGTATGAAGGACCGCCTTATCCGCATGAAAAATAAGGTAAGGGGAATTACACTGTAGAGTCGAGAGTTCAGAAACTTTACGAACAGAGGAAATGGCAACAAGAAACAAAACCTTCCAAGATAATAACTTAATATCTATAGAATGCATTGGCTCAAACGGAGCCTGCTGCAAAACTTTGAGAACAAGGTTTAAGCTCCAAGGAGGAGCAACAGGTTTAAACACAGGCCTGATTCTGACCAGGGCCTGACAAAAAGATTGAACATCTGGCACATCTGCCAGACGTTTGTGTAAAAGAATAGACAGCGCAGAAATCTGACCCTTCAGAGAACTGACTGACAAGTCCTTCTCCAGACCCTCCAGGAGAAAAGAAAAAATTCTAGGAATCCTAACCCTGCTCCAAGAGAAACCCTTCGATTCACACCAATATAGGTATTTGCTCCATACCTTATGGTAAATCTTACGAGTAACTGGCTTGCAAAAATAAAGCATAGTATCAATGACTGACTCTGAAAACCCACACTTAGCCAAAACTAAGCGTTCAATCTCCAAGCAGTCAGCTACAGAGAAACTAGATTTGGATGGAGGAAAGGACCCTGTGTTAGAAGCTCCTTCCGCAGAGGTAACCTCCAAGGTGGAAGAGATGACATCTTTACCAGGTCCGCAAACCATATCCTGCGAGGCCATGCAGGAGCTATTAGAATTACAGATGACCTCTCTTGCTTGATACGAGCAATAACTTGTTGAACGAGAGTAAATGGAGGAAACGGGTATGCTAGACCGAAATCCCAAAGAACCACCAGAGCATCTATCAAGGATCTCTTGACCTTGAACCGTACCTTGGAAGCTTTGCGTTCTGGCGAGACGCCATCAGATCCAACTCTGGAACCCCCAACCTGAGGGATATCCTGGTGAACACTTCCGGATGGAGAGCCCACTCCCCGGGATGAAAGGTCTGTCTGCTCTGAAAATCCGTGAGCTTCCACCCACTGTATAATGCACGTCACCTCCTTCATAGCAAGGGAACTGAGTTCCTCCCTGGTGGTTGATGTAAGCCACTAAGGTGATGTTGTCCAAGTGGAATCTGATAAACGGGGCTAAAGAAAGCTGAGGCTAAGCTATCAAGGCATTGAAGATTTCCCATAAACATCTTATAGTTGAGGACTCCTCCCGAGTCCACAGGCCCTGAGCTTTTAACGAGCCTGGCGTCTGTGGTCACAATCACCCAGGAGGGTCTCCGGAACCATGTGCCCTGAGACAGATGATCCTGTGAAACCCACCATGAGGGCAGAGTCTCTTGTTAGAGGATCCAGATCTATCCTCGGAGATAGATCTGAATGGTCTCTGTTCCATTGACTGAGCATGCATAGTTGCAGAGATCCCAGATGGAACCAAACAAAAGAAATGATGTCCATGGAAGCAACTATCAGACCAATTGCCTCCATGCATTGAGCCACCGATGGACGAACAGTAGACTGGAGAGAGACATGAATTGAGGAGTTTTGATTTTCTGACATCCATCAGAAAAATCTTCATGTATAGGGAATCTATGATGGTCCCTAAGAAACACACCCTTGTAGTTGGAACAAGGGAACTCTTCTCCAGATTTATTTTCCACCCGTGGGAATGTAGAAAAAACAAGATCTCTGTATGAGAGTTTGCTAGTTGAAAAGATGACATTTGAACCAAGATGCCGTCCAGGTAAGGCGCTACCGCAATACCCTGAGACCTGACTACTGCCAAAAGATCCCCCAGAACCTTTGTGAAAATTCTGGGAGCTGTGGCCAAACGGAAGACCAACAAATTGAAAGTGCTTGTCTAGAAAAGCAAATTCTCAGGAACTGGTAATGATCCAAGTGAATAGGAACATGCAAATATGCGTCCTTCAAGTCTATGGTCGTCATGAACTGACAAGACCCTCTTGGACCAAAGGAAGAATAGAACAAATGGTTTCCATCTTGAAGGATGGAACACAGATATTTGTTGAGAGATTTTAGGTCTAAAATGCCACACAAAAAAAATTGAAAATGTAACTGTCGCTTTAAGAAGCTAATTCAGAGCACTATATCGCTAAGTATGCAAATAAAGAAAACAAAAATACACCTTTACACCTCAGCCAGACTGAGGTGTCCTATCGTAACCGCTAGCTGCAGAAATAAAACAAATTAAGAGCTCCAACAAGGTCCCCACAGCCACCACAGACGAAGACTCACAGGGAATGACACCACACCACTCAAAACAGCCGCTCAACACTAGTAAAAAAAACGATCCAAAAGACAGAGTTAATGTGCCAATAAAAAACTACATAAGCCATAGAAGTAAATAAAATGTATGCCAAAACTCCCTGACATGCCAGCCTCAATATCTAACAAACAAGTTAATATACCCCTAAACAGTACCCCAAGCATGTCCCTGCCTAATAACCTCATTTGTTGTCGCCAGACCTATGAGCTAGAAATACCCCCAGGATATAATTTAAGAAAAAAATTACACAGGGGATATAACCCCTCAAGTGCAGATTTCTTCAAACCTAGAAGGGAAAGCACTTACCTGTGGATCCTGGGCAGGACAGGGAACGTATTCTTAGGTGTGACAGATATATCACCTCTGACAGGGACCTGTAGAAAAAAGAAAAAACAGAGTAACCAATAGGGGTAGCAATAATGTTAGATGTTAAGCAAAAACCACCTTACCGTCTTCTAACTGCTGAAAGCCACTATTACTCTTACTAAAGAGATTTACATGGACACAGCATAGCCCCTAATCCTTGCTTGCAGGGAAAAAGTACCCATTAAAGGATTAAATATTTTCAGACACCATCTTCGCACATCCTCCCGATGATAGAAGCAAGAATGAATGGGGATTATGGGTAAGAGAAGTGACAACAGCTCTGCTGGGGTGCTTTTTGCCGCCTCCTGCTGGCCAGGAGTTGAATATCCCACTAATAATTGGAAATCGTGGACTCTCCATGCCATAAGAAAGAAAACTGGAATTTTTTTACATTGTCTGCATCAGAAAAGAAACATTTGGGGTTTCATGTCTCTTTAAAGGGACATACACCAAAAAAAAAAAAACATAATTTATGCTTACCTGATAAATTCCTTTCTCCTGTAGTGTAGTCAGTCCACGGGTCATCCATTACTTATGGGATATTAACTCCTCCCCAACAGGAAGTGCAAGAGGATCAACCAAGCAGAGCTGCTATATAGCTCCTCCCCTCTACGTCACACCCAGTCATTCGACCGAAAACCAAACGAGAAAGGAGAAACTATAGGGTGCAGTGGTGACTGGAGTAGAGCTGCAACAACTAATCGGCATAATCGATAATAATCGATTATGAAAATAGTTGTCAACGAATCTCATAATCGATTAATCGATTAGTTGGTTTGCAATTAGTTGGTCTGTGCACAACACCAGCTGCTTCACTCCAATGAACTCCTGCATATGGTATTGTGTTTTATGGTTATGTCCTTAGCCTAAAGGACGTCTACTTTTCACTTTTTCAGGACAGTATAAGTTTACAACTACCCCTGGCTTATGTGCAACCCAGATATAATAGTCATCATTTGTATTGTTTATATTAAATCTGGTGATTTGGAACTATGCTTTTCATGATATAGTGCCAAGCTTGTTATTTACACCTAGCTACTAGATTGATGGGAGTTATTTAAATTGATGTGCACTATTATCTGTTTGCACAATTATTAGCGTATTGCTTGCTATTGCTGATTATATGTACTGTATAAATAAATGTGTAAGGCTTTGTCCTGTTATTGATATACAGTCCTTAGCGCTTTTGATCTTGTTTTTTATTGTTTTTTTATATTTTTAATAAATTGTGGTAATATGTACCAGATTTAACCTTTATAAGTATATATCCGTTATTTTTAGAGCGGACTAGATATTTCCCCTCACCTTATAGCTGGTTATTTACCATTGCATATAGATATTCAAGATATTTTTATGTTAGAATGAAGTCAAGGGTTACTTTATTGAGAGGTCCCTTGCCAAGGTAGAAAACGCTTAGCATTGGTGAAGAGCTAACAAAGATAAATATCCCACTTTGGTGAAATTGGCAAAACCCTACTTATACACCTCAACAGCCTTTTCTCTGCTGCAGGAAATATAGCTGCAAACAGAGAACCATCCTTAGCCAGAAGCATGTGGACATGTTGAGATGTTTGCATTTCAATGCAAAGTTTCTGAAAGAGTGAATAACAGAATGTTATTAACAGGGATAGTCTAACTCTTTCTAGTTCTACCTCTTTTCAAGCAGTTTGTGGTTTTGTTTAATTATAAAACTGTGTTCTGCTGCTTAAAAATTGAAGAAACAGTTGTGTTAATGTAAAGTTTTCGTCTGAAGTTTATATTTGTAACACTCATTATGTGGATTTTATTTAAAACATAGAAAACTATTATTGATTCTCTTTTTATCCGATTAGTCGATTAATCGAAATAATAATCGGCCGATTAATCGATTATGAAAATAATCGTTAGTTGCAGCCCTAGACTGGAGTATAATTTAAAATTTAGACCTGCCATAAAAAACAGGGCGGGCCGTGGACTGACTACACTACAGGAGAAAGGAATTTATCAGGTAAGCATAAATTATGTTTTCTCCTGTTAAGTGTAGTCAGTCCACGGGTCATCCATTACTTATGGGATACCAATACCAAAGCTAAAGTACACGGATGACGGGAGGGACAGGCAGGATCTTTATACGGAAGGAACCACTGCCTGAAGAACCTTTCTCCCAAAAACAGCCTCCGAAGAAGCAAAAGTGTCAAATTTGGAAAATTTGGAAAAAGTATGAAGAGAAGACCAAGTTGCAGCCTTGCAAATCTGTTCAACAGAGGCCTCATTCTTAAAGGCCCAAGTGGAAGCCACAGCTCTAGTAGAATGAGCTGTAATCCTTTCAGGAGGTTGCTGTCCAGCAGTCTCATAGGCTAAACGTATTATGCTATGAAGCCAAAAGGATAGAGAGGTAGCAGATGCTTTTTGACCTCTCCTCTGTCCAGAATAAACGACAAACAGGGAAGAAGTTTGGCGAAAATCTTTAGTTGCCTGTAAATAAAATTTCAGGGCACGGACTACGTCTAAATTGTGCAGAAGTCGTTCCTTCTTTGAAGAAGGGTTAGGGCACAATGATGGAACAACGATCTCTTGATTGATATTCTTGTTAGTGACTACCTTAGGTAAGAACCCAGGTTTAGTACGCAGAACTACCTTATCTGAATGAAAAATCAGATAAGGAGAATCACAATGTAAGGCTGATAACTCAGAGACTCTACGAGCCGAGGAAATAGCCATTAAAAACAGAACTTTCCAAGATAACAGCTTGATATCAATGGAATGAAGGGGTTCAAACGGAACACCCTGTAAAACGTTAAGAACTAAGTTTAAGCTCCACGGTGGAGCTACAGTCTTAAACACAGGCTTAATCCTAGCCAAAGCCTGACAAAAAGCCTGAACGTCTGGAACTTCTGACAGACGTTTGTGTAAAAGGATGGACAGAGCTGAGATCTGTCCCTTTAAAGAACTTTTCTAAACCTTCTTGTAGAAAAGACAATATCCTAGGAATCCTAACCTTACTCCATGAGTAACTCTTGGATTCGCACCAATGTAAGTATTTATGCCATATCTTATGGTAAATTTTCCTGGTAACAGGTTTCCTAGCCTGTATTAAGGTATCAATTACTGACTCCGAAAATCCACGCTTTGATAAAATCAAGCGTTCAATTTCCATGCAGTCAGCTTCAGAGAAATCAGATTTTGATGTTTGAAAGGACCCTGAATTAGAAGGTCCTGTCTCAGAGGCAGAGACAAAGGTGGAAAGGGTGACATGTCCACTAGATCTGCATACCAGGTCCTTCCATCATTGCTAGGGAACTCCTTGTCCCTCCCTGATGGTTGATGTAAGCCACAGTCGTGATGTTGTCCGACTGAAACCTGATGAACCTCAGAGTTGCTAACTGAGGCCAAGCCAGAAGGGCATTGAGAACTGCTCTCAATTCCAGAATGTTTATTGGAAGGAGACTCTCCTCTTGAGTCCATGATCCCTGAGCCTTCAGGGAATTCCAGACAGCGCCCCAACCTAGTAGGCTGGCGTCTGTTGTTACAATTGTCCTGTCTGGCCTGCTGAAGGGTATCCCCCTGGACAGATGTGGCCGAGAAAGCCACCATAGAAGAGAATCTCTGGTCTCTTGATCCAGATTCAGCATAGGGGACAAATCTGAGTAATCCCCATTCCACTGACTTAGCATGCACAATTGCAGCGGTCTGAGATGTAGGCGTGCAAAAGGAACTATGTCCATTGCTGATACCATTAAGCCGATTACCTCCATGCATTGAGCCACTGACGGGTGTTGAATGGAATGAAGGACACAGCAAGCATTTAGAAGCTTTGATAACCTGTCCTCTGTCAGGTAAATTTTCATTTCTACAGAATCTATAAGAGTCCCCAAGAAGGGAACTCTTGTGAGTGGTAAGAGAGAACTCTTCTCCTCGTTCACTTTCCACCCATGCGACCTTAGAAATGCCAGTACTAACTCTGTATGAGACTTGGCAGTTTGGAAGCTTGACGCTTGTATCAGAATGTCGTCTAGGTACGGAGCTACCGAAATTCCTCGCGGTCTTAGTACCGCCAGAAGAGAGCCCAGAACCTTTGTAAAGATTCTTGGAGCCGTAGCCAACCCGAAGGGAAGAGCTACAAACTGGTAATGCCTGTCTAGGAAGGCAAACCTTAGATACCGGTAATGTTCTTTGTGAATCGGTATGTGAAGGTAAGCATCCTTTAAATCCACTGTGGTCATGTACTGACCTCTTTGGATCATGGGTAAGATTGTCCGAATAGTTTCCATTTTGAACGATGGAACTCTTAGGAATTTGTTTAGGATCTTTAAATCCAATATTGGTCTGAAGGTTCCCTCTTTTTTGGGAACCACAAACAGATTTGAGTAAAATCCTTGTCCGTGTTCCGACCGCGGAACTGGGTGGATCACTCCCATTAGTAAAAGGTCTTGTACACAGCGTAGAAACGCCTCTTTCTTTATCTGGTTTGTTGACAACCTTGAAAGGTGAAATCTCCCTTGTGGAGGAGAAGCTTTGAAGTCCAGAAGATATCCCTGAGATATGATCTCCAACGCCCAGGGATCCTAGACATATCTTGCCCAAGCCTGGGCGAAGAGAGAGAGTCTGCCCCCCACTAGATCCGTTTCCGGATCGGGGGCCCTCACTTCATGCTGTCTTAGGGGCAGCAGCAGGTTTTCTGGCCTGCTTGCCCTTGTTCCAGGTCTGGTTAGGTTTCCAGCCTTGTCTGTAGCGAGCAACAGCTCCTTCCTGTTTTGGAGCAGAGGAAGTTGATGCTGCTCCTGCCTTGCAGTTACGAAAGGCACGAAAATTAGACTGTCTAACCCTAGGTTTGGCTCTGTCTTGAGGCAGGGCATGGCCTTTACCTCCCATAATATCAGCGATAATTTCTTTCAAACCGGGCCCGAATAAAGTCTGCCCCTTGAAAGGTATGTTAAGTAATTTAGATTTAGAAGTTACATCAGCTGACCAGGATTTTAGCCACAGCGCTCTGCGTGCCTGAATGGCGAATCCGGAATTCTTAGCCGTAAGTTTAGTTAAATGTACTACGGCATCAGAAATAAATGAATTAGCTAGCTTAAGGGTTTTAAGCTTGTGTGTAATCTCATCTAATGGCGCTGAGTCAAGGGTCTCTTCCAGAGACTCAAACCAAAATGCTGCCGCAGCCGTGACAGGCGCAATGCATGCAAGGGGTTGCAATATAAAACCTTGTTGAACAAACATTTTCTTAAGGTAACCCTCTAACTTTTTATCCATTGGATCTGAAAAGGCACAGCTATCCTCCACCGAGATAGTGGTACGCTTAGCTAAAGTAGAAACTGCTCCCTCCACCTTAGGGACCGTTTGCCATAAGTCCCGTGTGGTGGCGTCTATTGGAAACATTTTTCTGAATATAGGAGGGGGTGAGAAAGGCACACCGGGTCTATCCCACTCCTTAGTAACAATTTCAGTAAGTCTCTTAGGTATAGGAAAAACGTCAGTACTCGTCGGTACCGCAAAATATTTATCCAACCTACACATTTTCTCTGGGATTGCAACTGTGTTACAATCATTCAGACCCGCTAACACCTCCCCTAGTAATACACAGAGGTTTTCCAGCTTAAACTTAAAATTTGAAATGTCTGAATCCAGTTTATTTGGATCAGATCCGTCACCCGCAGAATGAAGCTCTCCGTCCTCATGTTCTGCAAATTGTGACGCAGTATCAGACATGGCCCTAGCATTATCAGTGCCCTCTGTTCTCACCCCAGAGTGATCTCGTTTACCCCTAAGTTCTGGCAATTTAGACAAAACTTCAGTCATAACATTAGCCATGTCTTGTAGAGTGATTTGTAATGGCCGCCCTGATGTACTTGGCGTTACAATATCACGCACCTCCTGAGCGGGAGATGCAGGTACTGACACGTGAGGCAAGTTAGTCGGCATAACTTCCCCCTCGTTGTCTGGTGAATGTTGCTTAACATGTACAGATTGACTTTTATTTAAAGTAGCATCAATGCAATTAGTACATAAATTTCTATTGGGCTCCACCTTGGCTTTTGAACATATTGCACAAAGAGATTCCTCTGTGTCAGACATGTTTAAACAAACTAGCAATTAGACTAGCAAGCTTGGAAATACTTTTCAACTAAATTTACAAGCAATATGCAAAACGTTACTGTGCCTTTAAGAAGCACACAAAAACTGTCACAGTTGAATAACAATGAACCGGATTAGTTATAGAAACCAAATTTTCACAGTAAAAGCATAAATTTAGCAAAGGATTGCACTCATTAGCAATGGATGATTAACCCTTAATATCAGAAAAAAACGGATAACAATTGAAAATATAAGCGTTTTTATCACAGTCAAAGCACAGTCTCACAGGTCTGCTGTGAGTGATTACCTCCCTCAAAACTAGTTTTGAAGACCCCTGAGCTCTGTGGAGACGTCCTGGATCATGCAGGGAGAAAAAGGCAGACTGTGACTGAATTTCTGATGCGTAGTAAAAGCGCCAAAATAGGCCCCTCCCACTCACAATACAACAGTGAGGGAAGCTCAGTAAACTGTTTTAATTCAAAACAAACGACAGCCATGTGGAAAATAACGCCCAAAACAATTTTTCACCAAGTACCTCAGATAATTAAACGATTTAACATGCCAGCAAACGTTTAAAATCTAATTTATGAAATGTCATTAAAAGCCTGCTGCTAGTCGCTCACACTGCAAGTTAGGCTAAAAGTTATATGCATACAGTATTTTCCCAGTGAAGTGCCATTCCCCAGAAATACTTAAGTATAAACATACATACATATCAGCCTGATACCAGTTGCTACTACTGCATTTAAGGCTGTACTTACATTATATCGGTATTAGCAGTATTTTCTCAGTCAATTCCATTCCTTAGAAAATAATATACTGCAACATACCTCTTTGCAGGTGAACCTGCCCGCTGTCCCCTGATCTGAAGTTACCTCACTCCTCAGAATGGCCGAGAACAGCAAATGGATCTTAGTTACGTCCGCTAAGATCATACACAAAACTCAGGTAGATTCTTCTTCAAATTCTGCCTGAGAAGAAAACAACACACTCCGGTGCCGTTTAAAATAACAAACTTTTGATTGAAGATATAAAAACTAAATTTAATCACCACAGTCCTCTCACACATCCTATCTATTAGTTGGGTGCAAGAGAATGACTGGGTGTGACGTAGAGGGGAGGAGCTATATAGCAGCTCTGCTTGGGTGATCCTCTTGCACTTCCTGTTGGGGAGGAGTTAATATCCCATAAGTAATGGATGACCCGTGGACTGACTACACTTAACAGGAGAAAAATGTTGCCTATTTAAGTAAAGCTTTCTCTGTAGATAAAGTTTGCCATATACATGCATTAGCTATTTTTCTGCTAATGCTACTAAGAATGAGACAGAAACTTGCAGTGCTTTCACTGCATATGAATACGTACGTTCTACACACTAGTTAGAGAGCAAGGGTTTTCCCCTCATTCCCTAACTATTGTGCTTACAGGGAGGAAGTCACTATCTGACAACCTGGCTTTCTCATGCTGAAACTCTCTGTTTAATGGAGCTGTGAGTTTTTGGGCACAAATCTAAAGAGCTGCAAACATCCACAAAGCAGCCTAAACTCTACTGTTTTCCCTTCTGTGATCAGTAAATCTCTGCTGGGATCTCACTCCCCGCCCCTGCTTACAGTTTCCCAGCATTTACTTAGCCTCTGCACACACCGGAGATGAATATCTAACACACAGCTTTGTAAAACTATCTCAGGATTACACAGAGAGCTTCAGCATAAGAAAGCCAGGGCTGTCAGATAGTGACTTCCTGGATGTGAGCAGGCTAGTGAGGGAAAAAAACCTAGCTCTCTAACTAGTGTGTATTATGTCAATATACAAATGCAGTGAAAGAACTGCAACTTTTTTTCTATTTTTTACCAGATTTAGCAGCAAAATAGCTAATGCATGTATATGGCAAACTTTTTCTACTTTGAAAACTTTATTCAAATAGACAATATTTGTTTTGGTGTACACTGGCCCTTTAAGAGTTTAAGTTAAAAAGACATTAAACTGCTGGGTACAACTATAGTAGCACAGTTACTACTCACCATGCTATTATTTTTCAACCTGTGCCTGCAGCTCTCTCTTACAGCAGTTATTGATGTTCTGCATCTTCACATTGGGCGCCACCATCCTGGAGATTTTATTATTTTTGTACCCAGTGACAGAAGTAATGCACATTGAAATATCAGTGCTATTGTCTTCTTGACAAGCTGTATCATGCACTTTATTTTAAAGCGCACAATACAGAGTGGGAGTTATACATTTTTGCAGTGGCTGCATTAATCTATATCAGTGAGGGCCACCTTCATAACACTTGGGGGCTGCAGACCAACATTTTAGAAGCCATAAAGGCTGCGTATACATGTATGGCTATGAACCAAATTATACATACAGCCACAGGGACATATTTAGGTAATGTTGCAGTGTACCCTCTATCTGCTGTACTCCCCTTCAGAAACCTCATCTAAGCTTGTCAAGTCTCCAAAGCACATATATTTTAGTTCTGCTTTTACCTGGAACCACAAAAATGATGGGATACATTCTCAGTTCTGGGGCTACAAAAACAAGTACAGAGGGCCGCATGCCGACAGTTGGCCATCCCTGATCTATATTATTTGTGAGTGGGTTTTTTTATTAGATTTGTTCGTTAACTTTTAAACTGTGTAAAAAAAATGCAAACATCTAACTTCTGTTTCTATTGTGTGAGCTAATCCAAAGTGATCTGTGAAAATGCACTGCTTCTGTCGCAGAATGCAACAATTTGTGCTTACCAAGATGGCGGCACCCAGTATAAAAAAAACATTAAAAAAAAATAGAGATTTTTCCTACTTTCATTGGTTAAAATAAGATAACAGCTTTAGAGAGAGGATGAAAAATAATAACAAGGTGAACAACCACCATGCTACCGTAGTTGTACTCTGCATTTTAACATCTCTTTAAATAACAAATGTCCCTTTATAATAATCTTTTAAACTAAAAAGGCATTAATAATTAGCATTATTTGGGATTTAAACATACCTTGACCGTTGTTCTCTTTATCTGGACCTTCACAGCTTCTTAAATGATGAACGGATGAAACACAAATATTTTCATTTATATTTTTGTCAACTTCGTCGTTATTTATAAGGTAAACAAATTTTGATTGTTTTTTCAAAGAACAGAGCATGATTTTCTTTTTTGGAATCTCTGTCTGTGGGATGTTTCCCGAAGCTTCCCCTCCCTGGTCCGCATTAATTTGTTTGCCCGTTTCATGTATTGTGATATCTTTATTACTTTCATGGTCTTTCATGTAATTCGTTCTACCAAACATATTTTCTTGGGCACTTTCTTGATCTTTAATAGATTCATTGAGTTCATTAAGATATGGGTTTTCAGTAGCTATGAGTCTTTGCCCAGATGAAGAAGAGACAGTTGTAAAGGATTCTGAAGGTATTTTGCAAACATTATTTATATCATTATGGGTCACAACATCTTCATTCAAAGGTATTTCCCCAATCTGACTTATATTCAAGTTAAGCTGGGACCAGTCATTATGGCATGACGTTTCTTTAGAGCGGATAGTCTTTAGCAAGCAATTTCTTTTTTCCTTGTTAGACCGACTGCAGTTTTCCAAAGGGATTGAATTGTTATCTTGATCAATCATTTCTATTGTCTTTAGAACAACATCTGATTTCATACCATCTTTCCTTCTTACTCTGCTATCATTCTTCACTTTTCGTGGACCAGTATTTTTGTCACTGGTAAAAAAGATTGACAGGACATCCTCCATTCCATCAAGCACATTCTCTACAGTTTGACAGATCTCTTCATCCTTCAGTGCTTTTGACACAGTTTGCCTCCATGGTGCCTTCAATATGTTAGATGGTTCACCGGCACATTCATTCTTTATGCTGACTAAATGTTCTGGATTTACATCTGACCCAGGGGAAGAACAAAAGTACAATTACCATATAAGAGTAGATTATTTTTTTTAGCAGTCATAATACAATGCATAGTTTTTATCTTCCTACTTTATAGGGACATTATATTCATGCAATATACAAATTCTAATATTAAAATATATTTGTTGTTTTCAAAATTTTCTCTTTAAACTTAGAAGCTGGGTCAGGTCTCAAGCTGCTCAGTGTCCCATTACCGGCACCAATCCGCCTAATGAGTGTTCTTGAGATAGAACAACCCCTTTCTGCTGATAAAGCCTCCTTAGCTTACTTCTGTCTGTATACCAAAGCTAGATACTTGGGGCCAATCAAAAAAATTGCCAGAATGGAGAGAAATCACACAAAATCTTTGGGATTTTTTTAGAACATATATTGTTATATAGGAGTCTCTCCTTCACATACACAACACTGTATAGTGAGATAAACATTTCTCAAAGGTAAAATGTATGTTTCTAAAAAAAAATCAGAGACCTCACCATACTGACAAGACACCTTAGATCATCTCGCCTGAGCGCAGAGCTTTTGATCATCAGGCCATTAGAGAGAATAATTGAAAATTTACTTGTATTACTTATCTTTCCTAGCCCCCACTGGGAGTTTCATTTCTTCTACTGGCTATGTTTTCATAGCTTTTCTATAGTCTTAAAGGAATATAAAACCCAAAATTGTTCTTTCATGACTCAGACCATGTGATTTTAGACAACTTTCCAACTTACTTCTATTATCAAATTTGCATTATTTTCTTAGAATCCTTTGTTGAAAGAGCAGCAATGCACTACTGGGAGCTTACAGAACACATCTGATAAACCAATGAAAAACAAAATTTATGCTTACTTGATAAATTATTTTCTTTCCTGGCATTGAGAGTCCACAAATCTATTCTAATTACTAGTGGGAATTCAACTCCTGGCCACCAAGAGGAGGCAAAGAAACCCCCAGCAAAGCTTTAAAGGGACACTGTACCCAAATTTTTTCTTTTGTGATTCAGCTAGAGCATGCGATTTTAAGCAACTTTCTAAATTTACTCCTATTATCAAATTTTCTTCATTCTCTTGGTATCTTTATTTGAAATGCAAGAATATAAGTTTAGATGCCGGACCATTTTTGGTGAACAACCTGGGTTGTCTTTGGTGATTGGTGGATAAATTAAAAAAAAAGTGCTGTCCAGAGGCTGAACCAAAAAAAAAGCTTAGATGCCTTCTTTTTCAAATAAAGATAGCAAGAGAACAAAGAAACATTGATAATAGGAGTAAATTAGAAAGTTGCTTAAAATTGCATGCTCTATCTACAAAAGAAAAAATGTGGCTGCAGTGTCCCTTTAAGTATCCCTCCCACTTCCCATAATCCCCCAGTCATTCAGCCGCGGGAATACGGAAAGAGAATAGGACACAAAGGTTATAGAGATACCTGAAGTTTAGAAAAAAAAATGACAAAAATAAATAAAGAAGTCGTCGTCTTGAATTTAGATAAGGGCGGGTCGTGGACTCTCCATGCCAGGAAAGAAAATAATCAGGTAAGCATAAATTTTGTTTTCTTTCCATTCTAATTACTAGTGGGAACCAATACCCAAGCTAGAGGATACAGAATGGAAAGGGAGGGAGAAACAAGACAGGCGGACCGAAACTGAGGGCACCACCCCTTGAAGAACCTTTCTCCCAAAGGAAGCCTCAGCTGAAGCAAAAACATTGAATTTGTAAAATTTAGAGAAAGTATACAACGAGGACTAAGTGCCCGCCTTGCAAATTTGCTCCAGACAAGCTTAATTTTTAAAGGCCCAGGAAGAAGAAACAGCCCTAGTTGAATGAGCCTTAATCCTCTCAGGAGGATGTTGTCCAGCTGTCTCATAAGCCATCTGAATGATGCTTCTCAACCAAAAGGAAAGAGTAGTAGACGTGGCCGCCTGGCCTTTACGTTTGCCAGCAAAAAGGGCAGAAGATTGTTGAAAATCTTTAGTAGCCTGGAGATAGAATTTTAGAGCACGAACTACATCCAAGATGTGTAACAGACAATTCTTTTTGAGAAGGATTAGGACAGAACGAAGGAACGACAATTTCCTGATTGATATTGCAGTCCGAAACCACCTTAGGAAGAAATCCCAATTTGGTACAAAGGACCGCCATATTCGCATGGAAAATAAGATAAGGGGAATCACATCGTAGAGCTGAAAGCAGAAGAATTATCTGGTAAAAACAAAACTTTCCAAGACAACAACTTAATAGCAACCATAGGCTTAAAGGGAGCCTGCTGCAGAACTCAAACAAGATTAAGGCTCCAGGGAGGAGCAACAGGTTTAAACACAGGCCTGATTCTGACCAGGGCCTGAACAAAGGACTGAACATCTGGTAAGTCGGCCAAACGCTTATGTAACAGAACAGGAAGGGCAGAAATCTGACCTTTCAAGGAACAGACTGACAAACCCTTCTCCAGACCCTCCTGGAGATAGGACAGAATACGGGGAACTCTCACTTTATGCCAGGGAAAACCACGAGATTCGCACCAGTAAAAGGTATGTGCACCAAACTTTATGGCATATCTTGGGAGTTAGTGGCTTAAGAGCCTGGATCAAGGTGTCAACCTTTTCAGAAAAAACGTCTAGACAAGACTAGGCATTCAATCTCCACACAGTCAACCTCAGTAAATCGGTAATTTCCACGGGGGAGAGCAAAACATCTTCACCAGGTCTGCAAACCAAATTCTGCGAGGCCAAGCTGGAGCAATTAGAATCACTGAAGCCTGCTTCTATTTGATATGGGCTATCACCCGAGGCGGGAGGGCAAAAGGTGGAAACAGGTAAATCAGACCAAAGTCCCATGGAACTGCTAGAGCGTCCACCAGAACGGCTTGTGGATCCCTTGATCTTGATTCATATCTGGGAAGCTTGGAGTTTAGATGAGACGCCATCAAGTCCAACTCTGGAACCCCCCCACCTGAGGGTTATCATTAAGAATACCTCCGGATGAAGAGCCCACTCCCCTAGGTGAAAAGTCTGTCTGCTCAGGTAATCAGCCTCCCAGTTGTCCACACCTGTGATGGGAATTGCAGAAATGTGGCAGTTGTAAGACTCCGCCCAACGAAGGATGCGAGCCACCTCCTTCCTCCTCCTTGTTCCTCCCTGACAGATGATATAAGCCCACCGAAGTGATGTTGTCCGATTTAAATCTGATAAACCAAACCGAACTCAGTTGGGACCAAGCTATCAGAGCATTGAAGATTGTTCTCAATATTTATAGGAAGGACATTAAATTCCCTGAGCTCTTAAAGAACCCGAAACTGCTCCCCAGCCGGAAAGGCTGGCATCCGTAGTCACAATCGCCCAGAATGGTCTCAAGAAGTATCCTGAGAGAGCCACCAGTACAGAGTCTCTCGTCAGGTTGTCTAGGACTATCCTCTGAGAGAGGTCCGAGTGGTCTACATTCCATTATCTGAGCATGCATAACTGTAGAGGTCTCAGATGGAATTGAGCAAAAGAAATAAATGTCAATGGAGGCCACCATGAGACCAATTACTTCCATACACTGTGCCACCGAGGGTTGGACAGATACCTGAAGAGAAAGACAGGCAGAAAGAAGTTTGGATTTTCTGACTTCCGTTAAGAAAATCTTCATCGATATTGAGTCTATGATCGTCCCAAAAAAACATACCCTGGTATTTGGCACCAAGGAACTCTTGTCCATATTCACCTTCCACCTGTGAGAGCGGAGAATCTGTATGGGATTTTGCTAGAAGAAAAGATGACTCCTGAACCAATATATCATCAAGGTATGGCACCACCGCAATTCCTTGAAATCTGTTCACTGCCAAAAGAGCCCCAAGAACTTTGGTAAATATTCAGGAGGCTGTAGCTAGGCCGCGGGGCTGTGGCTAGGCCAAAAGACAGGGCTACAAATTGGAAGTGTTTGTCCAGGAAGGCAAACCATAGGAATTATATATGATTCTTGTGGATCGGAACATGGAGGTAACCGTCCTTCAGGTCGATGGTGGTCATGTACTGACCCTCCTGAACTAAGGGAAGAATAGAACTAATAGACTCCATTTTGAAGGACAGAACCCTGAGAAATTTGTTGAGGCACTTCAGGTCTAGAATAGGTTGAAAGGTTCCCTCCTCCTTGGGAACCACAAATAGGTTGGAATAGAAACCTAGACCCTGTTCTGCCAGACGAACAGGAACAATCACTCGTAGAGAAGTGAGGTCCCTGAAGCAGTTTAAGAATGCCTATTTTTTCCTGGTTTGCTGATAATCTTGACAGGAGGAATCTGCCTCTTGGAGGACGAGATTTGAAACCTCTCTCCACGGCCCAAGGATCGTGAACATCGCAAATCCAAGCCTCTTGAAAAAACGAAAGTCTGCCCCCAACTTGATCCATACTTGGATAGGGGGTGAAACCTTCATGCTTTGTTCTCAGAGGAAGGCTTCTTCGACTGCTTGCCCTTATTCCAAGGTTGGTTGGATCTCCAGGAGGGCTTGGTCTGTTTAGGTTTGGAAGAAGAAAAGGATTTCTAACCCTTGAAATAGCGAAAGGAACGAAAATTAGAAATCTGGCGACCCTTAGGTCTAATCTTCTTACCCTGGGACAGAAAAGCCCCCTTTCTACCCGTGACCGTAGAGATGTCAGCCAGGCCAGGAACAAACAATTTCTTCACTTTAAAAGGAAGAGACAGAAGTCTAGACTTGGAAACCATGTCTGCTGACCAAGACTTTAGCCGCAAGGCTCTGCGAGATAGAATGGCAAGACTAGAAGTCTTTGCACTCAGATGTACTAACTGCATGCTGGCATCACAAATAAAGGTATTAGCCAGTTTTAAAGCCTTGATCCTGTCTTGGAACTCCCCAACAGTAGTTTTCTCCAAAATTAGGTCCAATAAGGAGTCGCACCAGTAAGAGGCCGCACCTGTGACTGCCACCATACTAGCAACTGGCTGCCATAAAAGTCCTTGGTGAAGAAATGTTTTTCTAAAGTACCCCTCCAGCTTCCTGTCCATAGGGTCTTTGAAGGAGGTACTATCCTCTAGAGGAATTGTAGCTTATTTAGTTAATGTGGATATAGCTCCTTCCACTTTAGGAACAGTACACCAAAGTTCCCGCACAGAATCAGTAACCGGAAACATCTTCCAAAAAAAAGGAGATGGGGAAAAGGGAACACCCGGTTTTTCCAATTCCTGAGAAATAATGTCCGACATACGATCTGGAACAGGAAATACTTCCACAGATCTGGGCTTAACATCAAAAACTCTATTCAGCTTATTGACCTTAGGAGTCTCCGCGACTATGGATTCTGAATCCTCCAGAGTAGCCAGAACCTCCTTAAGTAACAAACAGAGGTGCTCAAGCTTAAATCTAAAACTAACCTCCTCTGATTCCACTGAATTAACCATAGTAGTATCGGAATCTGAGATTTCTCCTTCAGAGGCTGAAAAATGGTCATCCTCTGTGTCAGGGTATCTGTGAGTATATTATATGGTTGTTAAGACCACAGGATTCATCATACATGAAACTGGTTACAGCAGTTGTATTTACTCTGTCAAATGATTCTTGGCTGTGTAAACCAGCCCCCCTCTCTCATTCATAAATGAAATTGTTTGCAAAGCTATCTCAGAAAGAACAAAGGCTTAGACTGTTGTATAAATAAAGCCAGTGGGCTACTTCAAAGTGAATATTAACATGATGGAGCCTCAGAGGTGTATGCCCATATATGGGCTTCCTGCCCAAGATAAGTAATGAACTCACAGGCCCCCTGTGGGGAATAGACGGCCCGTCTGTGGGAATGGTTGAATCTACAAACATTTTCAATGAATTGTAGCTTTTACCATCTACATGTTAAATGACCCCCTGTTGAGCTACATACACATCCTGCCCAGCCATGTGTTCCTTTAAAGCTTAGAAGCCAAGAATTAAGATTTCAAAATATCTTGGCCTGTGTACTTTTGATATCAGGTTATCTATATAGTTTTCAAATATTTAATATGTGCCTCAGACTACCAAATAATGGCTACAAAATAATGGATATGAGATTGTCTATTTTTGCATAACATTAAATATGAATACTTGCTGAATTTGATAGTAGCTATACAGTCCATTTAAAATGTGTTCCAAAGATTTCAGAATAAACACATTTGTTTCTTTATTTTACAGACCGCAAGATGTCCTATGAATATTAGCCATAAGCATGGATATATGTGGATATTTTCTAATTTCACATAGAAATTGATAAAATACTGGTGTTTGTTGTCAAAGTGTACATTTTCTGTTATGTTAAATGAAATATAGAAGAAAAGAAGTTGCCGTAGCTTTCTGTCCCTTACGTTTTCCCAAGAAAATCACAAACAAGGAAGACGACTGACGAAAGTCCTTAGTCGCCTGAAGGTAAAACTTTAAAGCACTGACCACGTCCAAATTGTACAGAAGTCGTTCCTTCTGAGGAGGAGGATTAGGATACAAGGAAGGAACAACAATCTTCTGATTAATGTTCCGATCAGAAACAAATTTAGGAAGGAACCCTAATTTAGTACGTAAAACTACCTTATCTGAATGGAAAATAAGATAAGGAGACTCATAATGTAATGCCGAGAGCTCTGACACTCTCCGAGCTGAAGAAATAGCAACAAGAAATAAAACTTTTCAAGATAACAACTTAATATCAAAAGAATGCATGGGCTCAAACGGAGCCCCTTGAAGAACTTTGAGAACTAAATTAAGACTCCATGGAGGAGTAACTGGTTTGAATAAAGGCCTGACAAAAGGATTGTACATCTGGGATATCCACCAGACGTTTGTGTAACAAAATAAATAAAGCCGAGATTTGACCTTTTAGGAAACTTGTCGATAATCCCTTTTCCAAACCCTCTTGGAGAAAGGACAAAATTCTACGAATCTTAACTCTACTCAATGAGTAGCCCTTGTATTCGCACCAATAGAGCTATTTACGCCAAATCTTATGGTAAATCCTTCTAGTTACAGGCTTACAAGCCTGAATCATGGTCTCTATGACAGAGTCAGAAAACCCCCGCTTGGATAAAATTAAGCTTCCAATCTCCAAGCAGTCAGCTTCAGAGAAACTAGATTGGTGAAGAAAGGGCCTCTGAATTAGAAGGTCCTTCCTCAACAGAAGTCTCCAAGGTGGCAGGGATGCCATCTCCACCAGATCTGCATACCATATCCTGCGAGGACAGGCCGGTGCAATGAGGATCACTGATGCCCTCTCCTGTTTGATTCAAGCAATTACCCGAGGAAGAAGGGCAAACGGAGTTAATAGGTATGCTAGACTGAAGGTCCAAGGGACCGCCAGAGCATCTATCAGCTCCGCCTGGGGGTCTCTGGACCTTGACCCGTATCATGGGAGCTTGGCATTCTGTCGGGAAGCCATGAGATCCAAGTCCGGCTGACTAATCCTTTTAACTCTCCATCTGCTGCCGACTTATCTTTTTGATCCTGAAACTTTTCCAACAATTGGAGCTTTAGACACTTTACCCTTCCAAGTGGAGGGTTTCTGGACTTGCTGGGCCGACCACTGCTGTACAGGCTCCCCTCTGTGGTATCTCTGGACTCTCCCTGTTGAGACGAGGATCCCCTTTTGTGACATCATCAATTGGTCTACCGGACGACGGGTGGTTCCGGACTGCTGGTATTTACATCTTGTGAGTAGGATTCTTCAGCTCTTCTCGCTTTTGTTTTGAAGTTGTTTATGATCTGCACTATGTGGCGCCCTCTATTTTGATTCTCTTAGATTCTCTTGACCTGTGTCGCCGCACGACACCCTGGAGGAGCGGCCTACTGCTTTGGATGCACATCATTTGATACCATCTGGAACTGCATTAGCAGGACTGTTACATCATCGTACATCATCCATTGGACTATTAGTCTGTATACCCTTATACCCTGGTTTATTGATATTCTATTATATATTTAGATATACTAGCTTATCGTTTTATTAATCATATTTTCCAGTATTTTTTATTCGCTCCTAGGCGCCTCTTACAAGTACCGTGGTGACGCCCACTGTCACTAGCGTACTAGTTGTCTATAGACTTGAAAACATGCTGACTTAAGAAAGGACTCTCTGGAGCTCTGGCTTCAAAAGTGTTGGCTTTGAGACTTCTGCCTGTAAGGAAGAAAGACATACCTCCAGGATTTAGAAGTCTAGGATAAAAACCATATCTCGAAACGTCACTGTTACATTGTTTTTATCTGTGTGCCTATTTACAATATGGATTTTTTTCTTGAGCAGTGACCTCATGACGTGCACTTTCCAGCCAACAGTGCTAAACTGGGAGTTTTGAAGTATGTTTTTAAAAGGTTTTATACTGGATTTTTAGATCAGTATCTGTGCATATTCTTCTTCATAGCAGTGTCTATTACATGCAGTTATATAGAAATTGTGTACGCTGTCCCTTTAAATATATATGGAACTTCAAACATACCATACAGGAGATACCGAAGGAAGCTGGGTTGACAGCATAAATTCAGAGGCTGCAGATAGAGGTAGAACATAATATAAGATGTAATGACTGCTAGATGAAGTGTAGAAGTGGCTTAGGAGCAATACCGGTAGGGTGCCATGTTTTTATCCATACACTCGGCCAGAAGTGATAAATGACCTAAGATAGTGGAATCCACCAGAGCAATCCCCAGTGAAACAACCATAGCACACAAGCCTGGAAGGCAGCCAGATGAATCAAACTTCCAGCAATCCTATTTAACGTCCCAAGGAGGTAACACAAGAGGATAGGAGAGACTCAGTACTATCCCAAATTTGGCCAAAACTAAGAATAGGAGGCATCTGGGGTAACACTGTTCATTATATAGAGATAGACGTGGGGAGTGGTCAGTTCTCAATGGAGATTATTAGACAGGGAGAGCCAAGATATATATGAGTTACCTGTAGCTGAAGTCTGTATTATATTGCTTTTAAATTTTAAAATAAATATATAAAATAAATAAAAAACAATTTATGTTTACCTGATCAATTTCTTTCTCTTGCGATGTATCGAGTCCATGGATTTATCCAATACTTGTGGTATATTCTCCTTCCCAACAGGAAGTGGCAAAGAGAGCACCCACAGGAGAGCTGCCTATATAGCTCCTCCCTTAGCTCCACCCCCCAGTCATTCGACTGAAGGCTAGGAAGAAAAAGGAGAAACTATAGGGTGCAGAGGTGACTGAAGTTTTTTTAAATAAAAAGATACTACCTGTCTTAAACAGACAGGGCGGGCCATGGACTCGATACATCGCAAGAGAAAGAAATTTATCAGGTAAGCATAAATTCTGTTTTCTCTTGCAAGATGTATCGAGTCCACGGATTCATCCATTACTTGTGGGATACCAATGCCAAAGCTTTAGGACACTGATGAAGGGAGGGACAAGACAGGTACCTAAACGGAAGGCACAACTGCTTGTAGAACCTTTCTCCCAAAAATAGCCTCCGAAGAAGCAAAAGTATCAAATTTGGAAAATTTGGAAAAAGTATGAAGCGAAGACCAAGTCGCCACCTTACAAATCTGTTCAACAGAAGCCTCATTTTTAAAAGCCCATGTGGAAGCCACTGCTCTAGTAGAATGAACAGTAATCCTTTCAGGAGGCTGCTGGCCAGCAGTCTCATAAGCCAAACGGATGATGCTTTTCAGCCAAAAAGAAAGAGAGGTAGCCATAGCCTTTTGACCTCTCTGCTTACCAGAATAGACAACAAACAACGAAGATGTTTGACGAAAATCTTTAGTTGCTTGTAAGTAGAACTTTAAGATTGATATTCCTATTAGAAACAACCTTAGGAAGGAATCCAGGTTTGGTACGCAAAACCACCTTATCTGCATGGAAAACAAGATAAGGTGAGTCACACTGTAAAGCAGATAACTCAGAAACTCTTCGAGCCGAAGAGATAGCTACTAAAAACAGAACTTTCCAAGATAGAAGCTTAATATCTATGGAATGCATAGGTTCAAACGGAACCCCTTGAAGAACTTTAAGAACTAAGTTTAAGCTCCATGGCGGTGCAACAGGTTTGAATACAGGCTTGATTCTGACTAAAGCCTGAATAAACGCCTGAACGTCTGGGACATCTGCCAGAAGTTTGTGTAAAAGAATAGACAAAGCAGATATCTGTCCTTATAAGGAGCTAGCTGATAATCCCTTCTCCAATCCTTCTTGGAGAAAAGACACTTTACCCATCCTAGTACTTAGAGTAGGCAAAGAGAATGACTGGGGGTGGAGCTAAGGGAGGAGCTATATAGACAGCTCTGCTGTGGGTGCTCTCTTTGCCACTTCCTGTTGGGAAGGAGAATATCCCACAAGTATTGGATGAATCCGTGGACTCGATACATCTTGCAAGAGAAAATTGGAAACCTTTTGCCGCAGAGGAAATAAGATAAAAACACTTAAGAGGATTATGTCTCTGGACTGCAAAACTCAGCAAAGTGTGCTAACAAAAACAAAATGTATGCTTACCTGATAAATTATTTTCTTTCAAAATGAGGAGGTCGACAGGAAACCTTGACATGTGGGATATAATTCCCACCACTAGGAGGAGGCAAAGAACCCCCAACAAGAGCTTTCAATCCCTCCTAACACTACTCAGTTTAAAGGACCAGTCAACACTGTAGATTTGCATAATCAGCAAATGCATGATAAGAAGACAATGCACTAGCACTTAGTCTGAACTTCAAATGAGTAGTAGATTTTTGTTAAATAAATTGCAAAGTTATGTCTATTTCCACTCCCCCTGTATCATGTGACAGCCATCAGCCAATCACAAATGCATATACATATATGCTGTGAATTCTTGCACATGCTCAGTAGGAGTTGGTGACTCAAAAAGTGTAAACATAAAAAGACTGTGAACATTTTGTTAATGGAAGTAAATTGGAAAGTTGTATTAATGGAAATTTTGTTAATGGAAGTCAATTGGAAAATTGCATGCTGTATCTGGATCATGAAGTTTCAGTTTGACTTGAGTGTCCCTTTAACGTATAGCCAAGCAGAGAAAAGGAGAATGAGGGGTAGAAAAGATAAAAGCAGGGTCTATAGAGACGCAAATAACTGCTGCCAAAAATAGGGCAGGGCTTGTGGACTCATTATCCTGAAAGAAAATAATTTATCAAGTAAGCATAAATTTTGTTTTTTATCATAAGATGAGAATCCACAAGAAACCTTGACGTGTGGGATTTAATACCAAGCTTAGAGTCCACAACAAGGAAAGGGTGGGACAAACAGTGAAAATAGAGCTTTATCGACAATCCTTCTTTCCAGGATAACCCAAAATACTCAAAATCCAATTGTCACAAGGACAGAAAGTGATGTGAAATTTTCTGCAGGGGCACAGATAGCAAAACAAACTTTTCCCTATGCTATCCAAAACTAAAAAAAAAAAAGTTTGGCTAGAGTTTCACCTAAAAAAGTGCCTGTTCCAACTTACATATAAATTCAACTTGTGTGTGTGTATATATATATATATATATATATATATATATATATATATATATATATATATATATATATATACACTGTGTGCAGAATTATTAGGCAAATGAGTATTTTGACCACATCATCCTCTTTATGCATGTTGTCTTACTCCAAGCTGTATAGGCTCGAAAGCCTACTACCAATTAAGCATATTAGGTGATGTGCATCTCTGTAATGAGAAGGGGTGTGGTCTAATGACATCAACACCCTATATCAGGTGTGCATAATTATTAGGCAACTTCCTTTCCTTTGGCAAAATGGGTCAAAAGAAGGACTTGACAGGCTCAGAAAAGTCAAAAATAGTGAGATATCTTGCAGAGGGATGCAGCACTCTTAAAATTCCAAAGCTTCTGAAGCGTGATCATCGAACAATCAAGCGTTTCATTCAAAATAGTCAACAGGGTCACAAGAAGCGTGTGGAAAAACCAAGGCGCAAAATAACTGCCCATGAACTGAGAAAAGTCAAGCGTGCAGCTGCCAAGATGCCACTTGCCACCAGTTTGGCCATATTTCAGAGCTGCAACATCACTGGAGTGCCCAAAAGCACAAGGTGTGCAATACTCAGAGACATGGCCAAGGTAAGAAAGGCTGAAAGACGACCACCACTGAACAAGACACACAAGCTGAAACGTCAAGACTGGGCCAAGAAATATCTCAAGACTGATTTTTCTAAGGTTTTATGGACTGATGAAATGAGAGTGAGTCTTGATGGGCCAGATGGATGGGCCCGTGGCTGGATTGGTAAAGGGCAGAGAGCTCCATTCCGACTCAGACGCCAGCAAGGTGGAGGTGGAGTACTGGTTTGGGCTGGTATCATCAAAGATGAGCTTGTGGGGCCTTTTCGGGTTGAAGATGGAGTCAAGCTCAACTCCCAGTCCTACTGCCAGTTTCTGGAAGACACCTTCTTCAAGCAGTGGTACAGGAAGAAGTCTGCATCCTTCAAGAAAAACATGATTTTCATGCAGGACAATGCTCCATCACACGCGTCCAAGTACTCCACAGCGTGGCTGGCAAGAAAGGGTATAAAAGAAGAAAATCTAATGACGTGGCCTCCTTGTTCACCTGATCTGAACCCCATTGAGAACCTGTGGTCCATCATCAAATGTGAGATTTACAAGGATGGAAAACAGTACACCTCTCTGAACAGTGTCTGGGAGGCTGTGGTTGTTGCTGCACGCAATGTTGATGGTAAACAGATCAAAACACTGACAGAATCCATGGATGGCAGGCTTTTGAGTGTCCTTGCAAAGAAAGGTGGCTATATTGGTCACTGATTTGTTTTTGTTTTGTTTTTGAATGTCAGAAATGTATATTTGTGAATGTTGAGATGTTATATTGGTTTCACTGGTAAAAATAAATAATTGAAATGGGTATATATTTGTTTTTTGTTAAGTTGCCTAATAATTATGCACAGTAATAGTCACCTGCACACACAGATATCCCCCTAAAATAGCTATAACTAAAAACAAACTAAAAACTACTTCCAAAAATATTCAGCTTTGATATTAATGAGTTTTTTGGGTTCATTGAGAACATGGTTGTTGTTCAATAATAAAATTAATCCTCAAAAATACAATATATATAGTATCCTTTGTTGAAGAAGCAGAAATGCATTACTGGGAGCCAATAACAAGAGAGGCATATATGTGCAGCTACCAATCAATAGCTCCTGAGCCTACCAAGGCATCCTTTTCAACAAAGGATATCAAGAGAACAAAACAAATTAGAAGTAAATTGGAATGTTGTTTAAAAATCACATGCTCCATCTGAATCATAAAATTAAAAAACTGTGTTTCATGTCCCTTTAAGTAGATACTGATACATTGTAGTACATGTAATTATATGCCAATATCATACAGTCAGAACATGATAAACATATAAACTGAGAGTATAAACTGCTGTAAATGTAATCAGTCACATATGCTTCCCATACATTACACTGTGTGCAGAATTATTAGGCAAATTAGTATTTTGACCACATCATCCTCTTTATGCATGTTGTCTTACTCCAAGCTGTATAGGCTCGAAAGCCTACTACCAATTAAGCATATTATATTATGTGATGTGCATCTCTGTAATGAGAAGGGGTGTGGTCTAATGACATCAACACCCTATATCAGGTGTGCATAATTATTAGGCAACTTCCTTTCCTTTGGCAAAATGGGTCAAAAGAAGGACTTGACAGGCTCAGAAAAGTCAAAAATAGTGAGATATCTTGCAGAGGGATGCAGCACTTTTAAAATTGCAAAGCTTCTGAAGCGTGATCATTGAACAATCAAGCGTTTCATTCAAAATAGTCAACAGGGTCGCAAGAAGCGTGTGGAAAAACCAAGGCGCAAAATAACTGCCCATGAACTGAGAAAAGTCAAGCGTGCAGCTGCCAAGATGCCACTTGCCACCAGTTTGGCCATATTTCAGAGCTGCAACATCACTGAAGTGCCAAAAAGCACAAGGTGTGCAATACTCAGAGACATGGCCAAGGTAAGAAAGGCTGAAAGACGACCACCACTGAACAAGACACACAAGCTGAAACGTCAAGACTGGGCCAAGAAATATCTCAAGACTGATTTTTCTAAGGTTTTATGGACTGATGAAATGAGAGTGAGTCTTGATGGGCCAGATGGATGGGCCCGTGGCTGGATTGGTAAAGGGCAGAGAGCTCCAGTCCGACTCAGACGCCAGCAAGGTGGAGGTGGAGTACTGGTTTGGGCTGGTATCATCAAAGATGAGCTTGTGGGGCCTTTTCGGGTTGAGGATGGAGTCAAGCTCAACTCCCAGTCCTACTGCCAGTTTCTGGAAGACACCTTCTTCAAGCAGTGGTACAGGAAGAAGTCTGCATCCTTCAAGAAAAACATGATTTTCATGCAGGACAATGCTCCATCACACGCGTCCAAGTACTCCACAGCGTGGCTGGCAAGAAAGGGTATAAAAGAAGAAAATCTAATGACGTGGCCTCCTTGTTCACCTGATCTGAACCCCATTGAGAACCTGTGGTCCATCATCAAATGTGAGATTTACAAGGAGGGAAAACAGTACACCTCTCTGAACAGTGTCTGGGAGGCTGTGGTTGCTGCTGCACGCAATGTTGATGGTGAACAGATCAAAACACTGACAGAATCCATGGATGGCAGGCTTTTGAGTGTCCTTGCAAAGAAAGGTGGCTATATTGGTCACTGATTTGTTTTTGTTTTGTTTTTGAATGTCAGAAATGTATATTTGTGAATGTTGAGATGTTATATTGGTTTCACTGGTAAAAATAAATAATTGAAATGGGTATATATTTGTTTTTTGTTAAGTTGCCTAATAATTATGCACAGTAATAGTCACCTGCACACACAGATATCCCCCTAAAAAAGCTATAACTAAAAACAAACTAAAAACTACTTCCAAAAATATTCAGCTTTGATATTAATGAGTTTTTTGGGTTCATTGAGAACATGGTTGTTGTTCAATAATAAAATTAATCCTCAAAAATACAACTTGCCTAATAATTCTGCACTCCCTGTATATTCATATACCTATAACTGAGCAGAAAGTACTATTTTGTATACACTTCTGCACATATAAGAAAGTATGTTTGCAAACTGAGAATCTTATTTTCCATCCAGCCACTGAGAATTAAGTTTTTTCGTTACGATCTTCCTCACGCCTCACTACCTGCCCGCTCGACCCGATCCCTTCCCATCTAATACCCACCCTGTCTTCCACCCTCACTCCTGCTCTCACTCACATCTTCAACCTCTCTCTCTCTACCGGTTCATTCCCTTCTTCTTTCAAACATCCAAAGGTCACTCCCATACTCAGAAAACCCTCCCTTGACCCAAATTCTCCTGAAAGCTACCGACCTATTATTACCACTTCCACTAACATCAAAACTCCTTGAAAAACTAGCTTACAATCGCCTAACCTACTTCCTATCCACCAACTCCTTGCTTGACCCCCTGCAATCTGGATTCTGCCCCAAACACTCAACTGAAACTGCCCTCACCAAGGTAACCAACGATCTTCTTTCTGCTAAAAGTAATAGCCACTACTCCATACTTATCTTACTTGCCCTCTCAGCTGCCTTCAACGCAGTGGACCACCCCCTCCTCCTACCGACCCTTCGCTCTTTTGGCCTCTGCGACACTGCTCTTTCTTGGATTCACTCTTTCTCAAAGGTCTTTTTCTGGGTCATTTGCTGGTGACTCCTCCTCTCCAATGCCTCTGTCTGTTGGAGTACCTCAAGGATCTGATCTGGGTCCTCTACTCTTCTCCATTTATACTTCTTCACTAGGTAAACTTAACAGTTATGGCTTCAAATATCACCTCTATGTTGATGACACCCAGATCTACCTCTCCACCCCAACTCTCTCTCCCTCTGTCTTTTCTCATGTCAGCGACTGCTTTTCTGGTATTTCTTTCTGGATGGCCTCTACACCTAAAGATTAACATGTCCAAGGCTGAGCTCCTTATAATCCCCTCTCAAGCTCTACGCCGACTTCCGACTTTTCTATCTCTGTCGACGGCATCACCATTTTCCCAAGTCTGCTGCCTCAGAGTTACACTTGACTCAAATCTATCCTTCGTCCCCCACATCCAATAGCTTTTTTCCTCCTTCCACAACCACCTACGCAATATTTCCAAGATTCGTCCTTTTCTAAACGCTAACACCACAAAGCAAATAATCCACTCCCTTGTTATTTCCCAACATAACTACTGCAATAACCTACTTACTGGCCTTCCTCTTTCCCGCCTCTCCCCCCTTCAATCCATCCTAAATGCCTCTGCCAAGCTAATCCACCTTTCCTGTTGCTCTGTATCTGCTGCACCTCTCTGAGTCCCTTCACTGGCCCCCATTCACAGCAGAATTAAATTCAAAATTCTCACCCTTCCATAACAAACCTCTCACCAACACCGCTCTCCACTACCTTTCTTAATCCTAATCAACAAGTATACTCCAGCCCACCCTCTAAGATCCAATAATGACCTGCTCCTTGCATCTTCGACTATCACCTCTTCCCATGCTAGACTGCGGGACTTCTGTCGTGCAGCTCCTTCCCTCTGGAACACTCTCCTCCCTCTTCCTGACAGGCTTTCCCCTAATCTTTCTTCTTTCAAATGCTCCCTGAAGACTTTTTTGCTCAGAGAAGCCTACCACCCAACTCAATAATAAATTAATTTCACTTACCTAACATTTCCCTCATCTAATTCTGCATTAAAGGGCCATTATACACTCATTTTTTCTTTGCATAAATGTTTTGTAGATGATCTTTTTAAAAAGCCCATAAAGTTTGTTTTTTAAAATGTATAATTTTGCTTATTTTTAAAGAACATTGCTCTGATTTTCAGACTCCTAACCAAGCCCCAAAGTTTTATTTGAATACCGTCAGCTACCTTCTCCAGCTTGCTCCTGTTTGTGTAAAGGGTCTTTTCATATGCAAAAGAAGGGGGAGGGGGGAGTGTCTTATTTCCCACTTGCAGTGGGCTTTCCAACTAACTTTTCAACAGAGGTAAACTGAAAGCTTCCAAGTACGTTTTTAAACCATTTTATACTGGATTTTTATATCAGTATCTGTGCATCTTATTCTTTATAGTAGTGTCTATTACATGCAGTTATATGAAAATGAGTGTATACTGTCACTTTAACATCTTTCTCAATCTCTCAGTCCTCAAAAGCCCTTAATTCCTCCTGTATGTGTTTGTACAATATTGTCTTGTCTCTTACAAGTTTTATATCATTGTTTTATTTAAATGAAGTGTACCCATGGACAGCGCTGCGGAATATGTTGTCGTTTATAAATAAATATAATAAATAATAATATACATACAGTCATGAATAAAGCAGTTCACTTGAATGCATGGCATATAAAAACACATACAGTACATAATAGTGTTGGGAAACAAAACTGGGACCTAAATGTAAGATACGTACTCAGTGAAATATACAATTAAAGGGACATTGTACACTAGATTTTTCTTTGCATAAATGTTTTGGAGATGATCCATTTATATAGCCTACCTGGGAGTGTTTTTGCAACAATGTATAGTTTTGCGTATTTTTTAATAACATTGTGTTGATTTTAAGACTCCTAACCAAGCCCCACAGTGTCAGATGTATAATGATGTCTACAGACTCCTTTTGCTCCTGTTTATGTTATCTGTCTTCTCATATACAGGGAAGGTGGGGGGAGTTTTCCCAGCACCTTTCAGTGGGTGTCCTAGCCTAACCTCATCAACAGTGCTAAACTGGGAGCTTCTAAGTAGAGCCCATCCAGTGCTGTACAGATAACAGCATAGGATACGAGAGGAAATATCATTGATCCCTAAGGTGGAGGCTAAGGGACATGTCCCAGCGACACCGGAGGGTAATTATGGCTGAAATCCCATAGGGAGATACTGTGCACATAACCTGGTACTCCTATACCCCTGTCTTCTGAGTTGGTGTGTCTAAGGGGTAATGGGTCTCACATTGGTCTGAGCTAACATAAAATAATCAGAATTAGAATAATAAGAACACCTCAATCTTCACGCTCACTCCTGGGAGGCAAATAACAAACTGAGTAGTGTTGGGAGGGAGTAAAAGCTCTTTTTGTGGGGGTTATGCCTCCTCCAAGTGGCAGGAATAATATCCCACACTTCAAGGCGTCCTGTGGACTCATCTTATGAAAGAGATAACTTATCTATTTTGTATGCAAATCTTTGTATGCAGAACAGTTTTTAACTGCAGATACATACTATGCATTTTTAATTAAAGTTGTTCTCTGACAAAACTTATGCTATCTACCTTTCCTACAAAAATACTCAAACAATTTTTATTCACTGAGCTTTTTCTGATTTTTTTTTTTTTTTTTATTTCATCTTGGGTTTTTATTTTTATCTTCTATGCTAAGTATGTAAAATCGAGCATGCAAAGAATGATCAAATAAATAATGCAAATGAACTGTTTACACTTACCAGCTGTCTTATTCGTTTCATTTGGGGCTTCTCTCTCAGATGACAGTGCCTTCTCTGTTTTATTATTGCACTTGGAAAAAAGACTCTGAACAATCTGTTAAAAATAATGGAGACAAATATCAATATCTAGCAGTTTTTCCACAATAAAACAAAATGACATAGATCTATCAACTGATATTCTTTCTAATCTCCACTAATGCTATAACCATAACTTTTAAAAAACATAAAATTATGCTTAAAGGGACACTGAACCCAGATTTTTCTTTCATGATTCAGATAGAGCATGCAATTTTAAGCAACTTTCTAATTTACTCCTCTTATCATTTTTTCTTCGTTCTCTTGCTATCTTTATTTGAAAAAGAAGGCATCTAAGCTTTTTTTTTTATTCAGAACTCTGGAGAGCACTTTTTTATTGGTGGATGAATTTATCCACCAATCAGCAAGAACAACCCAGGTTGTTCACCAAAAATGGGCCGGCATCTAAACTTACATTCTTGCATTTCAAATAAAGATATCAAGAGAATAAAGAAAATTTGATAATAGGAGTAAATTAGAAAATTGCTTAAAATTTCATGTTCTATCTGAATCATGAAAGAAAAAATTTGGGTTCAGTGTCCCTTTAACTGATAATTTTCTTTTCTTCTGACAGGAAGATTCCACAGCTGCATTCATTACTTTTGGGAATTCAGAACCTGGCCACCAGGAGGAGGCAAAGAAACCCCAGCCAAAGGCTTCAAATACCTCCCCCACTTCCCTCATCCCCCAGTCATTCTGCCAAGGGAACAAGGAACAGTAGGAGAAATATCAGGGTAAAAAAGGTACCAGAAGAACAAAAAATGTACTGCCGCCTCATAGACTAAGCACGGGCGGGAGCTGTGGACTCTTCCCGCCAGAAGAAAAGAAAATGATCAGGTAAGCATAATTTATGTTTTCTTCTTAAACGGGAAGGGTCCACAGCTGCATTCATTACTTTTGGGAAAACAATACCCAAGCTATAGAGGACACTGAATGCAAACAAAGGGCGGTTACAAAAATGCAGCCCCTTCGAAAGGCACCACAGCCAGAAATTACGGACACCCTACAAAAAAACTAAAAACGACAAGGGAAAAAAAATGGAAGCCCAGGTAACTGCTTATCAGTTACACAACCTGCAAAGTCGTGCTAGAGACCACTCAGACCCAGAGTCTGCTGAGCACAAAAAGCCTCTGAGGAGCCAGCCCTACGGCTCTCTACTCCCACGAAAGTACCCCCGACCTAAAGGACAAGAACCTCTAGCAACCCCCGAGAGGGAGAATAAAGAACGCTCTAAGATATCCAAAGGACCATCCAACAAGGGCTCAAAATCAAAACTACGAACAAACCCAAGTTTGCCACAAAACCACTGCTCAGGAAGAGGAGCTCCCAAGAGGACAATGACCAGAAAGATAAGGCCAAACTCAGGAAAAAAGCATCACTATGATGACCAGAGGGACACCCTCATATTCCTGGCACAGCACCATACCACATATGGTGCTCCAAAAAAACGTGAGATTCACATTGCCTCATAGACAAGTCAAACCGTCCGGCTAGACAAGCTAGACAAACATAGACAGGATAAGTTGCCTAGCAGCCAAAAAAGAGCTCTTCCGTGAGAACACAGAGCAATCTAAAAACAAGAATTTCCGATGACCAAAGTCTAGGTAGCAAAGCTGACCGTAAGCCATCGTGGGACCTCATCCCACCGAGAAGCGCCAAAAATACTTGGCAGCAGCTCCCGTCCATAAAAAATTCGGATTCCAAGGAGCATCCCATCCCAGCAGCAGACACCACCAGTAGAGAGATGGACATCAAGAGCCCCCCCACCACCACCACCACCAAAGGGGAGAACAGACTCAATAAAAGTAGACGGTCAATACTGCATAGAGCAAACTGATCCCTGACCTTCACTCCAAGGTAACGGTCCCAGCCCAAAGGCTAGTTAAAGACCTAAGACAAGAAGAATCAAAACTCCGCCCCGGCCTATGGGAGAAAAATGATAGATCTACGAGGAATCAAAACCCCAGAGTAGAACTCTGACCGCTACTTAAAAACTGGCATGCTACCATGAGCCATGACAGGACCTTTGTGCTCAGGGCCCAGAAACCCTACACTGTTGCCTTCCATAAAGAAGGAACACTCCCAAGGGGAAGAAAGTATTCTGACCACAGCATCCTAATACCAGAATCCAGCCCCATGATCCCGAGTACGCAAGAAAGGGAAATACTCTCTGGATGCAAGAACACAAGGACCCACAGGCCTTCACGGATACTGAGGTACCTCCAAATCGAGGAGAGCAATGCAAGCACCCATCCCCCACCCTAGGTGTGGAGAAGAGGAAGAAAATAAACAGTAATCACCATACCAATAGAGGCAAGACCCTTTGGCCCAAATCGCCAGCCCAGTCGATACGACAACTGGAAGATGCCTCTGAAGACAAGTAGGGACCAGTGAAAGAGACCTCAAACTTAAGCCTCAAGCAGCTATTAATCTCCCATGAAAGTCAAAGCACCACGACCCCTCAAAGGACACGCAAGAGATCCAAACCCTAGGGTTAAACAGAACCGTCCCTGCCCGTTCCAGGCAAGAGACATGGTCCTAAGCCAGAGTCCTCGAGAATGGGACCAATCGCAAGATCTAATCGCCTGAGGAACCAATAAGCAGCCTCCTATGGTTAGGGGCGCACCCAAGACCAAGCCTTCCACCACACGCACAAAGAGAAAGGGTACGCCAACAGGACCAGCCGATCAGAGGCCCTATTCACCCAAGCTCAGAACTGGAACCGATACATAAAAGAAAGAAAATAAACGGAGACGTCAAGGAGATTAGCTTCATCCCCAAACGTCTAACCCAGATTGCCATCCGGCATCTAAGGCCGAGGATCCCTCGGCCCACTAGGACTGGAATCCTCCAGCACTGCCAAAACATGTCTTAGTAGGACACGAAGACGTGCCAGCCTATAACAGAAGGCAAAACTATCCCCTTAACCAAATCGATAGGCGACCCCGGCCCCAAGGTTGGGGCCCCTGAAGCCTCAGAGGCCAACGCTTCTCCAGAAGGCCGAATTGAATAAGGCGATCCCATGCCCGACGGGCCCTAGTTGACAGAACACGGACAGTACCTTAAAAATATTTCACTTGGGCCATGCAGAAGCGCCTCACACGACACGGAATCCTCAGGGGCGGATGACTCAACGCACTCTAAGTTTCCTGATTCGGGAAAAGAGAGTACTCTAGAACGGCAATCGTAACATAACTGATGGGCATGGATAACCCGGGCCATTTCATATTCATCACAAGATGCATTCTCCGAATCGGAGATATCCGTGTCTAAAAAAAAAAAAAAAAAAAAAAAAAAAAAAAAAAAAAACACAGAATCCTCCATAACTTTGGGATTACAAAAATGACAAACACTAACTAACCGTCACCCTTTTTACACCCCCAATGGCTGAGGTACGCACCACCTCCTGTGAACCAGACAACTAACGAACAGACTCTCTCTGTCGCCACACAGTCAGAATACGTTAGTGTAAAACAACGTAACCGCACCGTCACGAGGTGCACCATGAAAGTCACCAAAAGAGCGTGTAAATCAAAAGAGATTGCGCCAAATGATAAGGCTGTTACGTGATAGAACCACATAAACATGGATTAAAGTCCCCCCTGTTCAATAACCCCTCTCAGGAGATATTAATCCACGATTCCTTTTTTAAAATAAAGGGAGTCCCACTGGGACCCTACCTTCTTTCGTTAGCATTACATTCACATATCAAAACAAAATGAAACGATGTTACCGGAATCTGCGCCGTGGAACAGGAACACGGCCCTTCAAGTGTGACAGATAGTAGCCTCGCTTCTGACATGGACTTGAGTGAATAAAGGCAGGCAGCAAATCTCGTCAACGCTGATTGCCAAGGAGCTGTTAATATGAGTCGGGATGGTTTCGCAGAAAGACTCTCCATGCATATCCGGACTCTAACTTTCATCCATGCTCTCACTGAGAGGCTGACAGGATTACTTAAAACTCCAGTCCGATTTCGAAGACTACTACCCTCCATAAGAGACTATCTTCAAACTTCTGACACTTCTCTGCCAATCTCCTGTGACGAAAGGCATAGAATGACTGGGGGATGAGGGCAGTTGGGAAAGTATTTGAAGCCTTTGGCTGGGGTGTCTTTGCCTCCTCCTGATGGCCAGGTTCTGAATTCCCAAAAGTAATGAATGTAGCTGTGGACTCTTCCCGTTTAAGGAAAAAAGTAATCTACAAAACTCAACAACAGCTTTCCATTTTTAATACATAAGCATCAGACACATATCACAAAATGTGTCTATAAGAGTGCAAGTACATTTTTACCAGATACATTATATGTTTGTGTTTTCATTTGTATTAGTAGGGTGGTTTGGGCAGAAGCTTCACAACTGAAGGCACGGACAGCAAAGGCTAGTCCCTCATGTACAAGAAACAGAAAAGTCCAGCTGCAGGAAATAAAATCCTTTATTTCTCTATAGAGATCAAAGTAAAACAAGGCATGATTAACCCCTAGACATCATTAGGACCTTCCATGCCATTCTAACAGCCCTGGGATTAAAAGCTGTGAGGGCGGCATGGAACGTCTTAACTTATATGGTTTCCTGCAGAATCCCCATTTGAAGCAATCAAGAATCGGACTGGGAGCAATCCCTAGCAGTATAGACAGTCCCCTATGATCCGATTCCAGCCTTGAAATCACGTGATTTAATTTCTACAGCAAGTCCTTACATCAGAACTTTGTTCCGATATTAACACTTTGATGCCGGCACAAAGGGGTTAAGGGCTTTTGAGCTTGAAACGTTGTCTCAGTTCTGTTTCACCTTGACCCCTATGGAGAAAAGGAAATTTATGCTTACCTGATAAAATTTGTTTCTTTTTAGACAAGATGAGTCCACGGATTTCATCCTTACTTGTGGGATATTCACCTTCTGGTCAGCAGGAGAAGGCACAGAGCACCACAGCAGAGCTGCTAGATATAGCTCCTCCCTTCCCTCCCACTCCAGTCATTCAACCGAAGTTTAGGAAGAGAAAGGAAAAGCCAAGGTGCAGAGGTGTCTGAAGTATACAAAAATTAATAACCTGTCTCAGAGAACAGGACAGGCCGTGGACTCATCGAGTCTAAAAAGAAACAAATTTATAAGGTAAGCATGAATTTCCTTTTCTTTTTAAAGACACGATGAGTCCACGGATTTCATCCTTACTTGTGAAATACAATACCAAAGCTAGAGTACACAAATGATAAGGGAGGGACAAGCGAGGGACCCTGTATGGAAGGCTTCACTGCTTGAAAAACCTCTCTCCCAAAAACAGCCTCAACCGAGGCAAAAGTATCAAAATTGTAAAACTCATTTTTTCTGAAGAGAGGACCAAGTTGCAACCTTGCAAATCTGTTCCACAGAAGCTTCATTTTGGAATGCTAATGAGGAAGCAACAACCCTAGTGGAATGAGCCGTAACTCTTTCAGGAGGCTGCTGTCCAGCAGTCTCATATGCAAAGAAAGAGGTAGCCGTAGCTTTCTGACCCCTACGTTTTCCAGAAAAAACTACAAACTGAGAAGACTGACGAAAGTCTTTAGTCGCATGTAAGTAAAACTTTAAAGCACGGACTACGTCCAAATTATGAAGATGTCTCTCCTTCTGAGGAGGAGGATTAGGACACAAGGAAGGAACAACAATCTCCTGATTAATATTCCTGTTTGAAACAACCCTAGGAAGGAACCCTAGGTTAGAACGTAAAACAACCTTATCCAAATGAAAATAAGGGAAAGAGAATTGGATTGTAATGCCGAAAGTTCAGACACTCTTCGAGCTGAAGAAATGGCAACAAGAAATAAAACTTTCCAAGATAACTTAATATCTAAGGAATGCATAGGTTCAAACGGAACCCCGTGAAGAACTTTAAGAACTAAATTCAGATCCCATGGAGGAGTAATTGGTTTAAACACAGGCCTGATTCTAACCAAAGCCTGACAAAAGGACTGAACATCTGGAACATCCGCCAGACGTTTGTGCAACAAAAAAGATAAGGCAGAGATCTGACCCTTTAGGGAACCTGCCAATAAACCCTTTTTCGATCCTTCTTGGAGAAAAGACAAAATTCTGGGAATCCTAACTCCACTCCATGAGTAGTTCTTGGATTCACACCAATAAAAATATTTACGCCATATCTTATGTTAAACCTTTCTAGTAATCAAGGTCTCTATGACCGAATCAGAAAAACCCAGCTTAGATAAAAATTAAGTGTTCAATCTCCAAGCAGTCAGCTTCAGAGAAACTAGATCTGGGTAAAGGAAGGACCCTTGAATGAGAAGGTCTTTCCTCAACGGAAGTTTCCAAGGTGGCAGTGATGACATTTCCACCAGATCTGCATACCAAATCCTGCGAGGCCATGCAGGAGCAATGAGGATCACTGATGCCCTCTCCTGTTTGATTCGAGCAATGACTTGAGGAAGAAGCCAAATGGAGGAAATAGGTATGCAAGATTGAAAGACCAAAGAACCGCCAGAGTATCTATCAGTTCTGCCTAGGGATCCCTGGACCTCAACCCATATCTCAGGAGCTTGGCATTCTGACAAGATGCCATTAGATCCAACTCCGGCCAACCCCATTTGAGAATCAGGTTGAAGAACATTTCCGTATGAAAAATCTGTCTGCTCAAAAAGTCCGCCTCCCAGTTATCCACCGCTGGGATATGGATCACTGACAGATGGCAAAAATAGGCCTCCGCCCACCGAAAAATCTTGGCTACCTCTGTCATCGCTAAGGAACTCCTCGATCCTCCTTGATGAATGATGAAAGCCACTGACGTCATTTTGATCGACTGGAACCTGATAAACTGGACCGAGGCTAACTGAGGCCAGGCTAGAAGAACATGGTAGATCGTTCTCAGCTTCAGAATGTTTATAGGAATATAAGACTCTGGCTGAGTCCAAACCCCCTGAGCCCGCAGGGAGCCCCAGACTGCTCCCCACCCTAGAAGGCTGGCATCTGTTGACACAAATACCCAAGATGGTTTGCGAAAGTAGGTTCCCTGGGAGAGATAATCCAGAGACAACCACCATTGAAGAGAATCCCTTGTCTCCTGCTCCAGTATATTCGAGGAGACAAATCTGTATAATCTCCGATCCATTGCCTGAGCATGCTTAACTGCCGAGGTCCGAGATGAAACTGAGCAAACAGGATGATGTTCATTGTCCTCACAATCAGCCCGGTTACCTCCATGCACTGAGCCACTAAAGGCCGAGGAATGGACTGAATGACTAAACAAGTATCGATAATCTCTGTTTTCCTGACATTCTGTCAGAAAAATCTAATTGATATGGAATCTATAATGGTTCCCAAAAAAAGTTACCCTTGTACATGGGACTAAGGAACCCTTTTCCAAATTCACCTTCCACCCATAAGACCACGGGAAGGATAACTCCAAATCCGTGTGAAATCTTGCTAGCTGTAAGGATGGCTCCTGGACAAAAAAATGTTGTCCAGATAGGACGCCACTGCAATGCCCCGTAACCGAAGCACCGCCAACAGCGCTCCCTTAACCTCCATGAGAACTCAGAGCTAAGGCAAAACCGAAAAGAAGAGCCACAAACTGGAATGAACAACTTGTGAATGGCACATGAAAGTACGCGTCCTTAAAATCCATAGTTGTCATAAATTGACCCTCTTGGATCAAGGGAAAAAAATGGAACGAATAGTTGCCATCTTGAAGGATGGTACACTAAGAAAATCTTGTTTAGACTCTTGAGATCTAAAAAGTGGTCTGAAGGTTCCCATGGAAACCACAAACCGAATGGTATAAAAAAAAACAGACCCAGTACCTGTATTCGAACTGGACCAATCATACCCAGGTCTGAGATGTCTCTTATGCAGCGTAAGAACGCCTCTCCTTTTGTGATCTGCAGATAATCTTGAAAACAGAAACCTGTCCACTTTGAATCCCTGGAACACTATTTTACATTGCCCAGGGATTCTGAACATCTCGAACCCAAGCCTGAAAGTCTACCCCCTACAAAATCCGATCCCGGATTGGGAACATGTCCTTCATGCTGTCTGATTCAACAGTAGGCTAATTGGATCTTTATATTTTTATTCCTTAAAATTTCAAAAGGAGATTATATCCATCAAGCCAGGTTCCAACAAGGTCTTCCCCTTTTAATGAGACTTGGAGCATACATCCGTAAACAAGGTTCTAACCATAAGGCTCTGTGATCTGGAACAGAGAAACCTGAAACCTATGAAATAAAGGAATTAGCCAAATCGAAAGCCTTTATCCAATCCTGGATTTTCTCCAAGAGAGTTTCTGACCTAATAGCATCAGACAACTCATCAAACCAATATGCTGTCGCACTAGTGACAGTAGAAAAGTACACAGCTGGAAGCCATTGTAAGCCCTGGTGTACATCCCTTTTCTTCCAACTATTCTCTAAGGATATAGAAGCTCTCTTAGCTAAGCTGGAATTACTCCTTCACCCTAGGTAATGTTTGCCCAGCCTCTTGAGCCGAGTCGGCTATGGGAAACCTCTCTTTAAATATAGGGAATGCGATCTCTTCCATTCCTTATAACTTACTGGACTAAGATAGTTAACACCGGTATAGTCTGAGTCTTCCAGGGTAGCTAAAACCTCCTAAAATACCAAATGAAGGTGTTAAATCTAAGGAACTGGAAGAAAAAAACAACCTCAGGATCAAATAAAGATATTATTCATCTGAGACTGAGAATTTTCTCTCATATAATGCCGAAGTATCTTCCTCTAACAGGGAAGAACCATTCGGAATATCAATTACAGAATCCAGCGCCTTAAACAATTGAAAATAAGTCCTTCAGTAATGTTATCTTCCACGTGGGAAAAACATAGAATGCATGAAATGCAGAGTAACTCCAGATGGAGTGTGTGAGGAAGCGCAGAGCACTGCATGTGAGCCATAACATTTTGTGGCATAAAGTGACCAATGACAACATACTCCCAAACAGCAAACGCCTTAAAAGGAGAAGGTGCAGAAAAAAGTGTAATTTTTTATTAAAAATTGACACATAAACGTTACTGTCTCTTTAAATTTTAAAAGTAACTTATTTCTGTGTTTGCAGAAACAGACATCGCCATGTACATTAAAGAAACAATATCTTGTGCAGCAATTCCATATGAAAATTGTAAGGAACGGCAGAGCACTTTATGTGTGATAGTAAAATCAATGTACACTTCCTTAAGTAACCTGCTTCACATATTGAAGGGTAACTAAATAAAGATTTAGCCATGTATTAGAAAAAATTTAACATATACTTTAGAGATACTGTCTCTTTAAATGATAAAAAGAAATTCATCTTTATTATTGCAAGGGCAGACATGGTTAAACCCAGTATGAAAAGAGTTAGCACTGTAAAATTCTGTCTATACATCAGCTAGACCCTGCTGAGACGTTAGATAGATTCTCTTATCCAAAACCTGGACTATCAGAGCGCTGTCTGAAGCGCACGTATTAAAACAATAATGCCTCCGTGACTGCCCGAAAACCGGAAGTGTTAGGGAGTAAAACTATTACTAAACGGCGTCATCCTCCCCTCCTAGTGGATAGACAGAACTGATAGGAGGGAGGAGAGAGTGCTTTGGCTCCCTTTACAAGCTCTGCCCCTCGTGGGCGATACCCAAGACCTCTCCCGGTCGCCATTATGCTTTTAGTAAAGGCACCAGGAGCAACTGACCGGTGTACATAGTGAAAAAAACACTGACGATAAATGTAATTAACATAACCTTAGGAGGGGAGTTACTGCATTCTAACCCCAGCGCACTGTAAAAACATATACAATATAAATGAAACTCCCGGTCGCCATTATGCATTATAATAAATGCACCGGGACCCACAGGCCAAAAACCCCTGCAACTGTACACAATAAAAACCAACCGCTGTTATAAGACAGTTTCTCTTATCCCACACTGTGGTTATCATAGACTAAAACACAGCCACCTAAACTGAACAGCTATATCCGATAGCTCTACTGATTGCAGGGTTTCCTTCAACCACTGTATGCTCATTAAAACACATGCTCAAGAGCCCACAGATTGCAGGGTTTCCTTCCACACTATGTAACCCAGTGACTGTGTCCTAACTGCCTTAATGTCCCCTACCAACCTAGGAGAAACTGAGACCCAGTGTAATGAGGTTAGATGAACAAATAAAGTGCCCAAACTTTCTCTGAGATCTTTTTCCCACCAAAAAGAAGTTAGCACTTACATCATCTTCTGCCTGGCAGCAAGGCAGTTCCCAGGTGTAAGAGGTCCTCTCCCTCCTATGGACCTGGAAATAAATGAAATTCCTGAGTAAAATCCCTCAGGTTTTCAGGGTTAGGGCAGCATAAATGTATGGGAGGTGCAGGGGGAATTATGTCCCACAAGTTCCCATTGCTCTAAAGCCACCAAAAGCTCTACTAGAGAGACTGATATGGACTACGGCTACACCCTAGAACAAAGCAGCACTCTCTGACACTACTTTATAAATAATAAACTCTTGATTGAAGAATCTATAACTAACACGTCACTTTACCTCTTCCTATCACTAACGTAGGCAAAGAGAATGACTGGAGTGGGAGGGAAGGGAGGAGCTATATATAGCAACTCTGCTGTGGTGCTCTTTGCCTCCTCCTGCTGACCAGGAGGTGAATATCCCACAAGTAAGGATGAAATCCGTGGACTCATCGTGTCTTTAAAAAGAAATAAAGGGTTTGATTTTCTTTTTTGTGGATTTTTCTGTTTTTTTTGTATTTTCTTTTGTCCATGTCAGTCAATATCAGTTATTGCAGCTGTCTGAGCCTATGGAGATGTACACAATAGTTTCAGTCACACACAAAAACTACATAAAATGCTTATCAACAAAACAATATCTTAGATATAACAGACACTTTTCTAAAACTTCTATTCAATTATTTTGAAACTCTAACCTAAGTCTTTTCTTCTTTTGTTAGTTAAGTGTTTGAGACAAATTTTACAGTCCCTGAACATTAATAATAAATAACGGTATACTCACCACAGCATTTCTGTTATCAAAGGACTTTGGTCGTGATACTGGATCATTATCTTTGGCTAGTAAAATAATAAATATATATATAAAATTAATCAAATAAAAGGTACCTTGAAAAGTTCAGCAAACTGTGAATTAATAATTTGAATATCAGTTAAAAATGTGCACATCTCTAATTTTCTTTCAGATTGTATTACTGTAACTATACAAGCAGATCAGTTAATTGTTATGCACCCAGAGGCAGAACAATTAACAGGAAAACTTACACAGTGCAGCCAGAGAACAGCTCTGTTTGAATAGAACTGTCTAATGTGGAGCAGCACTGCAAAGTGAAAGCACTAACATGTGTCCTGTTCTTTCTGCAGACATGATGCATTTTCTGCGACGACAACTCAGATCACTGTATGTTCTGCCTTGGGGATTATGCCTTAGTAACATAATATTGTAACATATGCCAGGGCTGTACTGTTTAACTAGCTTTCCAGTTTAAGTGCATTAAAAAAAAAAAAAAAAACACTCAGATATATATTAGAGCACATACTTGCCTGTCGCTTAAAAGGGACAGTAAAGTAAAAATTACAATTTCATGATTCAGATAGGGCATGCAATTTTAAACAACTTTCAAGTTTACTTTTATAAGCACTGAGATAATGGAGCAGTCTGCAGAGGCTTAGATACAAGTTAATCACAGAAGTAAAAAACAGAATTTATGTTTACCTGATAAATTTCTTTCTCCAACGGTGTGTCCGGTCCACGGCGTCATCCTTACTTGTGGGATATTCTCTTCCCCAACAGGAAATGGCAAAGAGCCCAGCAAAGCTGGTCACATGATCCCTCCTAGGCTCCGCCTACCCCAGTCATTCGACCGACGTTAAGGAGGAATATTTGCATAGGAGAAACCATATGGTACCGTGGTGACTGTAGTTAAAGAAAATAAAATATCAGACCTGATTAAAAAAACCAGGGCGGGCCGTGGACCGGACACACCGTTGGAGAAAGAAATTTATCAGGTAAACATAAATTCTGTTTTCTCCAACATAGGTGTGTCCGGTCCACGGCGTCATCCTTACTTGTGGGAACCAATACCAAAGCTTTAGGACACGGATGAAGGGAGGGAGCAAATCAGGTCACCTAAATGGAAGGCACCACGGCTTGCAAAACCTTTCTCCCAAAAATAGCCTCAGAAGAAGCAAAAGTATCAAACTTGTAAAATTTGGTAAAAGTGTGCAGTGAAGACCAAGTCGCTGCCCTACATATCTGATCAACAGAAGCCTCGTTCTTGAAGGCCCATGTGGAAGCCACAGCCCTAGTGGAATGAGCTGTGATTCTTTCGGGAGGCTGCCGTCCGGCAGTCTCGTAAGCCAATCTGATGATGCTTTTAATCCAAAAAGAGAGAGAGGTAGAAGTTGCTTTTTGACCTCTCCTTTTACCTGAATAAACAACAAACAAGGAAGATGTTTGTCTAAAATCCTTTGTAGCATCTAAATAGAATTTTAGAGCGCGAACAACATCCAAATTGTGCAACAAACGTTCCTTCTTTGAAACTGGTTTTGGACACAGAGAAGGTACGATAATCTCCTGGTTAATGTTTTTGTTAGAAACAACTTTTGGAAGAAAACCAGGTTTAGTACGTAAAACCACCTTATCTGCATGGAACACCAGATAAGGAGGAGAACACTGCAGAGCAGATAATTCTGAGACTCTTCTAGCAGAAGAAATCGCAACTAAAAACAAAACTTTCCAAGATAATAACTTAATATCAACGGAATGTAAGGGTTCAAACGGAACCCCCTGAAGAACTGAAAGAACTAAATTGAGACTCCAAGGAGGAGTCAAAGGTTTGTAAACAGGCTTGATTCTAACCAGAGCCTGAACAAAGGCTTGAACATCTGGCACAGCTGCCAGCTTTTTGTGAAGTAATACCGACAAGGCAGAAATCTGTCCCTTCAGGGAACTTGCAGATAATCCTTTTTCCAATCCTTCTTGAAGGAAGGATAGAATCCTAGGAATCTTAACCTTGTCCCAAGGGAATCCTTTAGATTCACACCAACAGATATATTTTTTCCAAATTTTATGGTAAATCTTTCTAGTCACAGGCTTTCTGGCCTGAACAAGAGTATCGATAACAGAATCTGAGAATCCTCGCTTCGATAAAATCAAGCGTTCAATCTCCAAGCAGTCAGCTGGAGTGAAACCAGATTCGGATGTTCGAACGGACCCTGAACAAGAAGGTCTCGTCTCAAAGGTAGCTTCCAAGGTGGAGCCGATGACATATTCACCCGATCTGCATACCAAGTCCTGCGTGGCCACGCAGGAGCTATCAAGATCACCGACGCCCTCTCCTGCTTGATCCTGGCTATCAGCCTGGGGATGAGAGGAAATGGCGGGAACACATAAGCTAGTTTGAAGGTCCAAGGTGCTACTAGTGCATCCACTAGAGCCGCCTTGGGATCCCTGGATCTGGCCCCGTAGCAAGGAACTTTGAAGTTCTGACGAGAGGCCATCAGATCCATGTCTGGAATGCCCCACAGGTGAGTGACTTGGGCAAAGATTTCCGGATGGAGTTCCCACTCCCCCGGATGCAATGTCTGCCGACTCAGAAAATCCGCTTCCCAATTTTCCACTCCTGGGATGTGGATAGCAGACAGGTGGCAGGAGTGAGACTCCGCCCAAAGAATAATTTTGGTTACTTCTTCCATCGCTAGGGAACTCCTTGTTCCCCCCTGATGGTTGATGTACGCAACAGTCGTCATGTTGTCTGATTGAAACCGTATGAACCTGGTCCTCGCAAGCTGGGGCCAGGCCTGGAGAGCATTGAATATCGCTCTCAGTTCCAGAATATTTATCGGTAGAAGAGATTCTTCCCGAGACCAAAGACCCTGAGCTTTCAGGGATCCCCAGACCGCGCCCCAGCCTATCAGACTGGCGTCGGTCGTGACAATGACCCACTCTGGTCTGTGGAACATCATCCCTTGAGACAGATTGTCCAGGGACAGCCACCAACGGAGTGAGTCTCTGGTTCTCTGATTTACTTGTATCTTCGGAGACAAGTCTGTATAGTCCCCATTCCACTGACTGAGCATGCACAGTTGTAATGGTCTTAGATGAATGCGCGCAAAAGGAACTATGTCCATCGCCGCCACCATCAACCCGATCACTTCCATGCACTGAGCTATGGAAGGAAGAGGAACGGAATGAAGTATCCGACAAGAGTCCAGAAGCTTTGTTTTTCTGGCCTCTGTTAGAAAGATCCTCATTTCTAAGGAGTCTATAATTGTTCCCAAGAAGGGAACCCTTGTTGACGGGGATAGAGAACTCTTTTCCACGTTCACTTTCCAGCCGTGAGATCTGAGAAAGGCCAGGACAATGTCCGTGTGAGCCTTTGCTTGAGGAAGGGACGACGCTTGAATCAGAATGTCGTCCAGGTAAGGTACTACTGCAATGCCCCTTGGTCTTAGCACCGCTAGAAGGGACCCTAGTACCTTTGTGAAAATCCTTGGAGCAGTGGCTAATCCGAAAGGAAGCGCCACGAACTGGTAATGTTTGTCCAGGAATGCAAACCTTAGGAACCGATGATGTTCCTTGTGGATAGGAATATGTAGATACGCATCCTTTAAATCCACCGTGGTCATGAATTGACCTTCCTGGATGGAAGGAAGGATAGTTCGAATGGTTTCCATCTTGAACGATGGGACCTTGAGAAATTTGTTTAAGATCTTGAGATCTAGGATTGGTCTGAACGTTCCCTCTTTTTTGGGAACTATGAACAGATTGGAGTAGAACCCCATCCCTTGTTCTCTTAATGGAACAGGATGAATCACTCCCATTTTTAACAGGTCTTCTACACAATGTAAGAACGCCTGTCTTTTTATGTGGTCTGAAGACAACTGCGACCTGTGGAACCTCCCCCTTGGGGGAAGTCCCTTGAATTCCAGAAGATAACCCTGGGAGACTATTTCTAGCGCCCAAGGATCCAGAACATCTCTTGCCCAAGCCTGAGCGAAGAGAGAGAGTCTGCCCCCCACCAGATCCGGTCCCGGATCGGGGGCCAATATTTCATGCTGTCTTGGTAGCAGTGGCAGGTTTCTTGGCCTGCTTTCCCTTGTTCCAGCCTTGCATTGGTCTCCAAGCTGGCTTGGCCTGAGAAGTATTACCCTCTTGCTTAGAGGACGTAGCACCTTGGGCTGGTCCGTTTTTACGAAAGGGACGAAAATTAGGTCTATTTTTTGCCTTGAAGGGCCGATCCTGAGGAAGGGCGTGGCCCTTACCCCCAGTGATATCAGAGATAATCTCTTTCAAGTCAGGACCAAACAGCGTTTTCCCCTTGAAAGGAATGTTTAGTAGCTTGTTCTTGGAAGACGCATCAGCCGACCAAGATTTCAACCAAAGCGCTCTGCGCGCCACAATAGCAAACCCAGAGTTCTTAGCCGCTAACTTAGCCAATTGCAAAGAGGCGTCTAGAGTGAAAGAATTAGCCAATTTGAGAGCATTGATTCTGTCCATAATCTCCTCATAAGGAGGAGAGTCACTATCGAGCACCTTAAGCAGTTCATCAAACCAGAAATATGCGGCAGTAGTGACAGGGACAATGCATGAAATGGGTTGTAGAAGGTAACCCTGCTGAACAAACATCTTTTTAAGCAAACCTTCTAATTTTTTATCCATAGGATCTTTGAAAGCACAACTATCCTCTATGGGAATAGTGGTGCGTTTGTTTAAAGTAGAAACCGCTCCCTCGACCTTGGGGACTGACTGCCATAAGTCCTTTCTGGGGTCGACCATAGGAAACAATTTTTTAAATATGGGGGGAGGGACGAAAGGAATACCGGGCCTTTCCCATTCTTTATTAACAATGTCCGCCACCCGCTTGGGTATAGGAAAAGCTTCTGGGAGCCCCGGCACCTCTAGGAACTTGTCCATTTTACATAGTTTCTCTGGGATGACTAAATTTTCACAATCATCCAGAGTGGATAATACCTCCTTAAGCAAAATGCGGAGATGTTCCAATTTAAATTTAAATGTAATCACATCAGATTCAGCCTGCTGAGAAATGTTCCCTAAATCAGTAATTTCTCCCTCAGACAAAACCTCCCTGGCCCCCTCAGATTGGGTTAGGGGCCCTTCAGAGATATTAATATCAGCGTCGTCATGCTCTTCAGTAACTAAAACAGAGCAGCCACGCTTACGCTGACAAGGGTTAATTTTGGCTAAAATGTTTTTGACAGAATTATCCATTACAGCCGTTAATTGTTGCATAGTAAGGAGTATTGGCGCGCTAGATGTACTAGGGGCCTCCTGAGTGGGCAAGACTCGTGTAGACGAAGGAGGGAATGATGCAGTACCATGCTTACTCCCCTCACTTGAGGAATCATCTTGGGCATCATTGTCATTATCACATAAATCACATTTATTTAAATGAATAGGAATTCTGGCTTCCCCACATTCAGAACACAGTCTATCTGGTAGTTCAGACATGTTAAACAGGCATAAACTTGATCAGAAAGTACAAAAAACGTTTTAAAATAAAACCGTTACTGTCACTTTAAATTTTAAACTGAACACACTTTATTACTGCAATTGCGAAAAAACATGAAGGAATTGTTCAAAATTCACCAAATTTTCACCACAGCGTCTTAAAGCCTTGAAAATATTGCACACCAATTTTGGAAGCTTTAACCCTTAAAATAACGGAACCGGAGCCGTTTTAAGCTTTAAACCCCTTTACAGTCCCTGGTATCTGCTTTGCTGAGACCCAACCAAACCCAAAGGGGAATACGATACCAAATGACGCCTTCAGAAGTCTTTTATAAGTATCAGAGCTCCTCTCACATGCGACTGCATGCCATGCCTCTCAAAAACAAGTGCGCAACACCGGCGCGAAAAACAGAATTTATGTTTACCTGATAAATTTCTTTCTCCAACGGTGTGTCCGGTCCACGGCGTCATCCTTACTTGTGGGATATTCTCTTCCCCAACAGGAAATGGCAAAGAGCCCAGCAAAGCTGGTCACATGATCCCTCCTAGGCTCCGCCTACCCCAGTCATTCGACCGACGTTAAGGAGGAATAATAGCATAGGAGAAACCATATGGTACCGTGGTGACTGTAGTTAAAGAAAATAAATTATCAGACCTGATTAAAAAACCAGGGCGGGCCGTGGACCGGACACACCGTTGGAGAAAGAAATTTATCAGGTAAACATAAATTCTGTTTTCTCCAACATAGGTGTGTCCGGTCCACGGCGTCATCCTTACTTGTGGGAACCAATACCAAAGCTTTAGGACACGGATGAAGGGAGGGAGCAAATCAGGTCACCTAAATGGAAGGCACCACGGCTTGCAAAACCTTTCTCCCAAAAATAGCCTCAGAAGAAGCAAAAGTATCAAACTTGTAAAATTTGGTAAAAGTGTGCAGTGAAGACCAAGTCGCTGCCCTACATATCTGATCAACAGAAGCCTCGTTCTTGAAGGCCCATGTGGAAGCCACAGCCCTAGTGGAATGAGCCGTGATTCTTTCGGGAGGCTGCCGTCCGGCAGTCTCGTAAGCCAATCTGATGATGCTTTTAATCCAAAAAGAGAGAGAGGTAGAAGTTGCTTTTTGACCTCTCCTTTTACCTGAATAAACAACAAACAGGGAAGATGTTTGTCTAAAATCCTTTGTAGCATCTAAATAGAATTTTAGAGCGCGAACAACATCCAAATTGTGCAACAAGCGTTCCTTCTTTGAAACTGGTTTCGGACACAGAGAAGGTACGATAATCTCCTGGTTAATGTTTTTGTTAGAAACAACTTTTGGAAGAAAACCAGGTTTAGTACGTAAAACCACCTTATCTGCATGGAACACCAGATAAGGAGGAGAACACTGCAGAGCAGATAATTCTGAAACTCTTCTAGCAGAAGAAATTGCAACTAAAAACAAAACTTTCCAAGATAATAACTTAATATCAACGGAATGTAAGGGTTCAAACGGAACCCCCTGAAGAACTGAAAGAACTAGATTGAGACTCCAAGGAGGAGTCAAAGGTTTGTAAACAGGCTTGATTCTAACCAGAGCCTGAACAAAGGCTTGAACATCTGGCACAGCTGCCAGTTTTTTGTGAAGTAACACCGACAAGGCAGAAATCTGTCCCTTCAGGGAACTTGCCGATAATCCTTTTTCCAATCCTTCTTGAAGGAAGGATAGAATCCTAGGAATCTTAACCTTGTCCCAAGGGAATCCTTTAGATTCACACCAACAGATATATTTTTTCCAAATTTTGTGGTAAATCTTTCTAGTTACAGGCTTTCTGGCCTGAACAAGAGTATCGATAACAGAATCTGAGAAACCTCGCTTCGATAAAATCAAGCGTTCAATCTCCAAGCAGTCAGCTGGAGTGAAACCAGATTCGGATGTTCGAACGGACCCTGAACAAGAAGGTCTCGTCTCAAAGGTAGCTTCCAAGGTGGAGCCGATGACATATTCACCAGATCTGCATACCAAGTCCTGCGTGGCCACGCAGGAGCTATCAAGATCACCGACGCCCTCTCCTGATTGATCCTGGCTACCAGCCTGGGGATGAGAGGAAACGGCGGGAACACATAAGCTAGTTTGAAGGTCCAAGGTGCTACTAGTGCATCCACTAGAGCCGCCTTGGGATCCCTGGATCTGGACCCGTAGCAAGGAACTTTGAAGTTCTGACGAGAGGCCATCAGATCCATGTCTGGAATGCCCCAAAGTTGAGTGACTTGGGCAAAGATTTCCGGATGGAGTTCCCACTCCCCCGGATGCAATGTCTGACGACTCAGAAAATCCGCTTCCCAATTTTCCACTCCCGGGATGTGGATAGCAGACAGGTGGCAGGAGTGAGACTCCGCCCATAGAATAATCTTGGTCACTTCTTCCATCGCTAGGGAACTCCTTGTTCCCCCCTGATGGTTGATGTACGCAACAGTCGTCATGTTGTCTGATTGAAACCGTATGAACTTGGTCCCCGCTAGCTGAGGCCAAGCCTTGAGAGCATTGAATATCGCTCTCAGTTCCAGAATATTTATCGGTAGAAGAGATTCTTCCCGAGACCAAAGACCCTGAGCTTTCAGGGATCCCCAGACCGCGCCCCAGCCCATCAGACTGGCGTCGGTCGTGACAATGACCCACTCTGGTCTGTGGAATGTCATCCCTCGTGACAGGTTGTCCAGGGACAGCCACCAACGGAGTGAGTCTCTGGTCCTCTGATTTACTTGTATCTTTGGAGACAAGTCTGTATAGTCCCCATTCCACTGACTGAGCATGCACAGTTGTAATGGTCTTAGATGAATGCGCGCAAAAGGAACTATGTCCATTGTCGCTACCATCAACCCGATCACTTCCATGCACTGAGCTACGGAAGGAAGAGGAACGGAATGAAGTATTCGACAAGAGTCCAGAAGCTTTGTCTTTCTGGCCTCTGTTAGAAAAATCCTCATTTCTGAGGAGTCTATAATTGTTCCCAAGAAGGGAACCCTTGTTGACGGGGATAGAGAACTCTTTTCCACGTTCACTTTCCAGCCGTGCGATCTGAGAAAGGCCAGGACGATGTCCGTGTGAGCCTTTGCTCGAGGGAGGGACGACGCTTGAATCAGAATGTCGTCCAGGTAAGGTACAACTGCAATGCCCCTTGGTCTTAGCACAGCTAGAAGGGACCCTAGTACCTTTGTGAAAATCCTTGGAGCAGTGGCTAATCCGAAAGGAAGCGCCACGAACTGGTAATGTTTGTCCAGGAATGCAAACCTTAGGAACCGATGATGTTCCTTGTGGATAGGAATATGTAGATACGCATCCTTTAAATCCACCGTGGTCATGAATTGACCTTCCTGGATGGAAGGAAGGATAGTTCGAATGGTTTCCATCTTGAAAGATGGGACCTTGAGAAATTTGTTTAAGATCTTGAGATCTAGGATTGGTCTGAACGTTCCCTCTTTTTTGGGAACTATGAACAGATTGGAGTAGAACCCCATCCCTTGTTCTCTCAATGGAACAGGATGAATCACTCCCATTTTTAACAGGTCTTCTACACAATGTAAGAACGCCTGTCTTTTTATGTGGTCTGAAGACAACTGAGACCTGTGGAACCTTCCCCTTGGGGGAAGTCCCTTGAATTCCAGAAGATAACCCTGGGAGACTATTTCTAGCGCCCAAGGATCCAGAACATCTCTTGCCCAAGCCTGAGCGAAGAGAGAGAGTCTGCCCCCCACCAGATCCGGTCCCGGATCGGGGGCCGATATTTCATGCTGTCTTGGTAGCAGTGGCAGGTTTCTTTGCCTGCTTTCCCTTGTTCCAGCCTTGCATTGGTCTCCAAGCTGGCTTGGCCTGAGAAGTATTACCCTCTTGCTTAGAGGACGTAGCACCTTGGGCTGGTCCGTTTTTACGAAAGGGACGAAAATTAGGTCTATTTTTTGCCTTGAAAGGCCGATCCTGAGGAAGGGCATGGCCCTTACCCCCAGTGATATCAGAGATAATCTCTTTCAAGTCAGGACCAAACAGCGTTTTCCCCTTGAAAGGAATGTTTAGTAGCTTGTTCTTGGAAGACGCATCAGCCGACCAAGATTTCAACCAAAGCGCTCTGCGCGCCACAATAGCAAACCCAGAATTCTTAGCCGCTAACTTAGCCAATTGCAAAGAGGCGTCTAGAGTGAAAGAATTAGCCAATTTGAGAGCATTGACTCTGTCCATAATCTCCTCATAAGGAGGAGAGTCACTA